>NW_026292969.1:0-25000 GCF_016801865.2 Culex pipiens pallens | reverse complement strand
GCGGAAGCTGAAGTCGCAAACACCATCAACCACAACCAGCCAGCAGCGCAGTCAGTAACAGTGTCACCGTGAGTCCTGAAAGTTGAGTTGGGGGGAGAGGGCAATCCAACTGACTTTGTGTGGAGTATTTGAAAACGCAACGCGAGCTTCGGCGGGAAGTAAAATGGAACGGGATAATCCTTTCGCGTGGAACAGTGATGGCTGTGGGAAATCCTTTTTGAGAGTCGGAGACTTTTTCCTTCTAAGAAGAAGTTTTCTATTATTAATCAAAACAGGAATAATAAGAGTGGCACTTTCGAGTCCCACTTGGTTAGCTGTGCGCTTTTTGAGATGGTATTGTATTTACGATGATGGTAGTCGGAGGGGAGTTTTTGAATTCTTCTTTATGGAATGGCAGATATTCTTTTTAAAAAAATCGCTCTACAGCATTGCCTTGGCGTTCTCGATTGCAAGATTCCTACTCGAAACTAGGTATCCGAAGGCTTGATTGTTGAGGCAATTGCAAACCTCTTTTTACACCTTAACTTCCATCCACCACGGGATTCAAACTGATGACCTTTGGATTGTGTGGTCCAACTGCCTACCAGCGACTTCACCGAGACAGGGCCAACATTTACTTCCCCGTCCGACGGAAGGCGTGATCAGACAAATCTCGTCTCGAAAAATGCCACCGGGACCGTTTGGGATCAAACACAACCCGACTGGGTGATAGGCAACCACCTCTACCTACCTCTACACCGCGGGTCCCCTCAGATATTCTATTGGAATTAAAAATTTATTTGTGTGTTTTGATAATTTGAAACTTTTATTTATGTAAATTGTTTTGGCATCATGACAAATCTATTTTAGAATTTAAAATTTAGAGCAAACACTAAAGCATGTTTTGAAAAGCTTAACTCGAAGTTTAGACCAGGGGTGCCCAAACTTTTGATAAATAAAGTAGTGTTACAAATAATGCTCATATATCCTGATTTTAAGAAAGAAAAACAAATTTTCAATCATGTGGTTATTTATTTTATTTGTTTTGGTTAAAATCGTATTAAAATTGTTTTGTCGATTGAAATTAAATACGCTGATATTATTGACTAAAAAAAATCTAATTTCAAGTTGCAAGTTTTTTTTTCAAGTTTGAAAAATCAACGAAAAACGATAAAATTTATTGAGATATGGATTGAAATCTTCTTTACGAAAAAACAATTGTTGCGTTGTTGTGCATCTTTATTCAAATATTTTACAAAACATTTCAAAATGATGACATGAAATTAAAAACAGTCTAGAAAAATATATTTCTGGTAGGCTTTTATTCGTCTTTCTAAAAATTTCTTATTATTTATTCTTGAAATTTATGAATAAAAAAGCTATCGGATTCCTTGACGTTTTTGATTTTTTTTTAGTTTAAAAAAAAGCAGCGATCTTTATTTTCGACATGATTAATTTGATTTTTTAAAGCTTTTTTCCCAGCAAAACTTTATTATTAAAAAGGTGTTCTAAAAAATGCGTTATTTTTGCTTATGAAAAATAAAAAAAAATTAATTAGAAGTAGAGCCAGCCAAAACTTTAAGAAATTTGAATTTAGTGTCTTTCAGTCTTTTTGCACATTATCAACATAAATAAATGATTCTGAAAAATGATAACAATTCACGGCGTGTTTTCTGGGCAACCTTAAGGAGAAAACATAGTCATCACTACTTTCAAAGTGTCTTATAGGAAATTTTCTCAGCTTTCCAATGCTTCTAAGAGCGAAATGTTTCATCGGGAAATTTCTGAGATATCTCAATTTTAAGTTTTTTCTTTTAAAATTCTTGATCATTTATTGGAAACTTTTAAATAACAGTCCAGGAAACTTGTCAAATGATGTGTTTCATGTGTATTTTACTGACCAAAATGTGCAAAATAAGACAAGAAATAACTTTGTAGAAGATTGCAAACCGCTAAACATTTTGAAAATTAAGTTTCAACCGAATTTTTGAATATGAGGGAATTATTCAAAGAATAAAATAATAATACCGTATTGAAATATTATTTTTGCAATTCCGTCGTGAAACTACTCACTTTTCCTGTCATTCTTGAACGACGAAATAGCATACTTTTCTATACCAAAAATAACAGAGTCGAATAGCAACACTTTTCAACATAAATGCTGAAAAGTGACACTTTTCAACATTTTTTTGATTTAAACGATTTATTGACGAAATACATGAAAATTTGACATAAAATTTCACTCAGTGTGTGTTTTTTGGAATTGCAAAAAATGTTGTATGGAACTCGTTGCAAAACTTGATTTTTTCAGCACTCTTCGTATTTATCCAACTCGGTGAACCTCGTTGGATAAATGTACGACTCGTGCTGAAAAAATCCTCTTTTTGCAACTTGTTGCATAAACTACTATTTTACAAGAACAAATAGATAATTACATAATTGTTGTGTTCAAATAACACCGGTCTGCTCTGATTCAGCTTGGAATTAGCTGGTACAACCGAAATTTCTATAGGTTTGAGATTGATAGAGTATTACAAGATTTTTATGAATAAATATCATATTTCCTTAATCAAACACTAACTAGGCTTCATCCATAAAGTACGTCACGCTAAAATCAGCCAAAATTTACCCCCCCTCCCCCCCTTTGTCACGTTTTTCCTATACTTACAACACGCAATGTCACACTTGCTCAGACCCCCCCTCCCCCCCTAGAGCGTGACATACTTTATGGATGACGCCCTAGTTGCATGGATACAAAACATGTTTTATACTCGAAATTATACTGCAAATTACCGTTGCTAGCTTTAGGAGAAATACTTTTCATTAGTATGAAATGATTGTTTCAGTTTTTTTTGTATGAAATGATCAAGGAATTAGCGATATTTTAGAAGTTTATAAGACTTTCATCTTCAATCTCATCTTAAAAAAATATATATGTCTTGATTTTTGTTCAAATAGTTTGGAAAGAAAGTTTCTGTTATATTTTTTTTGTAAAAATACTATTTAATTTTTGTTCAAACAAAAATAAATGTTTGTGACGGTGTTTTCAGAATTCTGAATTGGAAGACTCGAGTTTTATTGCTACTTTTAAGTGCATTTTCTACAGAAAACATTGTATAAAATTTTATCTTTATTTTATACTCATAAAAATATGACTTTTGCAGCTTGCTACAGTAACATGTAGTACATTTTCGATTTCAAATCATATATGTACTTATGTTCCTGGTTAATGTTTGCTTAAGAAAATATCAAATTTATTCATTGAAATTCAATAATACCATTAACAATCACAAACCTGCCAAAGTTTCGGTTGAACAAGCTAAATCAGAGTAGACACGTGATATTTGTACACCAAAGATTTGTTTTATGATTTATATTTCTGAATAAATCCCATATATTCAAAAACTTAGACAAAACATAATTTTCAAAATGTTTAGCGGTTTGCAACCTTCTATAAAGTTGTTTCTTGTCTTACTCATCAAAATGTGCAAACATTGAGATGAGTAAATGACTCATGAAACACATCATTTGACAAGTTTCCTGGACTGTTATTTAAAAGTTTCCAATAAATGATCAAGGATTTTAAAAGAAAAAACTTAAAATTGAGATATCTCATATCGGGAAATTTCCCGATGAAACATTTCGCTTTTAGAAGCATTGGATAGCTTTGAAAAATTTCTATAAAACACATTTGAAAGTGGCGATGACTATTTTTTCCTGATAAGGTTGTTCTAGAAAACACGCCGTGAATTAAATTCAAACATAATGAATTTTTAAATGTGAAATAAAATAATAAAAAAATACAAACAAAACGATGAATAAGCCAAATTTTATGTAAAAAGCAAAAATACATCAAATTAATGTTTTGTTACATTTGAAAATTTTATCTCAAGATTATTTTCCTAATTTTGACACTCAATTTATTTATTGAGTATTTCATGAACAGCCTTTAGGGCCAGTCATAGAAATATTTTCAAAATGCTATCGTGGGCCGGACGTTGGGCAGACCTGGTTTAGACTAAAACAAATCAAAGGAAAATTGAAAGCTTTATCCAATAGTTATAATAAACCACAACAGTGTCCTCCATGGCTACATTTTCACACTCCTGTTGCTTTTGGGTCCATCAATAAGCCACGTGGGCCGATTTTCAAAAAAACTGATAAACTCTGAAGGCTTGTACCGAGCCCCAGAGTGTTCAAACAGCGATGTTATATACACCAAAACTTGCGCAAGGATCTGGCCTATACGACAGTGATGTTGAAAGTAAATACATTAGTAGCCAAAAATGCCTAAAAAAAGCGCTGCCCTTTTATTTTCATGTAGCCTCTGACCCATAAAGATGGAATGTGATCAGGGTTGTTAAAATATCAAAATATCAGCTCTCAGCAACTACAATTATCTCGCCTGAATATTCATTCCTCAAATACAACTGCTCTTCTCTCTTCATTGAAACTCTCAGCGCCGAACATAGCTGAACACGTTTTCGTGTTTACCCACTCGCGATTGACATTTTCCTTTTCTCTCTCATTCTCGCTTCCACGAACATCCTACCGCAACAGCGTTTAACCACAAAAGCCGCCACAAAACCAATTTTGCAAACGCAGTTTAACGGGACGTTATGCGTGGTCGGCTCCTAATCGCCATCTCGCGTTCTCTCATTGCAGTTTTCAGAGAGATTGAGAGACTTAGCGGTGAGAGCGCATAGTCGAGGAAAAGGGAAGGAGTGATAGAGAGAGAGAATGGCATCGCTGGGAATCACGAGACACAAGAAGAGATCTCACAAGCTATAGTGACGGCCGCTACACTCTCGGATATTTTTGGTGCAGAGATAATCTATTGATAGCTTTTCTATCACTCTTTTGCAACACTGAATGTGATTATTTTTTTCAATTACTACATTTACTAAAATTGAGTTATGAAAATCAATGATTGTACCACAAAGTTATATAAATTTTGAAACACAATTGATTTCGATCAAAAATTCCTTCAGTAGCTCCAAAAAGGCAACAACCGGTACATGTTGATTCATATTGGTGCAGAAATTCGTTTAATTGAAATTCAATACACAGCATTTTAGAGTGATGATCAATTTTCTTCGAACATGGTCAACGGGTTCAACTTAGTGCAATTCAAAATTGGAATAAATACAACAAAACACAAAATTATGAACTCGCATTTTCTTAAATTGTATCAGGCTTACTTTCCAGCAAAAACATGTAACTCGTGGCATGGTAAATGCATTATACAGCAGGACAATCGGATTGCACTTATAAGTATTCAAAAAAATTTAAGTTTTAAGGATTTTGTTTTTTGTGCGAAAAATGCTTTTTGATGAATCGACGGAAATACTTCTTTAAACAACTGTTCTTGGAAACATAAATTTTAACTCTCATGTCAATTTTAACTTAACTCAAAATACTGGGATGCACAACGAAAACACTCAATTTTACAATTAACTCAAACATGATATAAATGCACTTTTAATCATCTTCAGCTGATTGCACTAAAAATTACATTAAAATTTTTATGTTTCTTTTTCTTCCCCGTTGATTTTCGGACCGGTTTTGAAGTTCAAAAAAAAAATGTCCCTAGTAATCTTGTGGATATTTGAAAAAGTGTTGTTTCAAAATCTGTAGACATTACAAAATTGGACAATTTACGTGAATGTAACCCCTTAAGCATTTTTCGATTATGTTTTCTTCGATATGATGAGAAATTTTCTTCGTCAGGTTAAAGTACAAAATCTTCAATATTATTATGAATAGAAAGTAACGGCTTATGAATAAACCATAGAAAGGCATAATCATTATTTCAAGGAAATAAAAATGTATTCAGTGGACTAGAATAGAAAGTATGAATAGAAAATTGTGTACAATTTTACTGGTGGCTTTAAGGATGTTCTTATTCCAAAATTGTCAAACTTACGGACAGAATCCTGCAAAAATGAGAATGTAAAAATAGTCAAACTTTTTCATAAAAAATTGAGTACACAGTACTTTAAGGGATGACTATTATTCCGAAAGTTCCCGTAATTTTCAAAATATTTAAAAGTGAGTAACAGAAAACTTGGTAAAAAAAATCTGGTTAATGCGTTCAAACGGATTCCGTAACAAATATCAGGCAATTCAGGCATGGTGGAAGTTTCATCATGGGTTGTTCTCCGATCCCTGTTTAATTTTTGTGAAATTTTGTTCTAAGGAATAATTCTGACATTTATATTTTCAGGGGCCTTTCTCATGGAATGAAATACTTACTCTTTGGCTTTAACTTTTATTAAAAAAATATTTTTGTTTTATTCAACTGAAATTTAAAATATAAAAATATTTACAATATAATTTTCATGAATTACCTAACTAATATATAACTACACTATTCAATTTTATTTATCTTTTTTCCATTACCAATTTATACTTATTTCTTTTTCTCTGTGTGTACGGTTTTGATTCACGACCAGTTTTATAACTTCTCTTTATGTATCATTAAAATTGAATTTGCTTGTGTCATGCTTTTTTATGCTGTAGTTTAATTGTATAACATTATTCATCGATATTCTCATTCACTCTCGCTATCTCTCTCTCGCTGGCTCACTTTATTTTATCATCTGCACCCTCTCATGTCTTCTGTATCTCGTCAAGTGTTGTGAATTCATACATTTTTATTTTCTCTTTTGTCCTGTCCTGTGCTCCAACCTCCCCCCATTCATTGGCCTTGTGGAGGGTGGGGGAGGACTGATGCACAGAACCGAGCGTTATATGTATTTCGTGTTGAATCCTCCAAATTACTACTTGTTCAATTTATGTCGTCCTTCAACGGTCGCTTTCTCTCTCTCTCTCGCTCGCTCGGTCGCTGATGCTGCGTATGATTTTGTATGAATGTGTGTTTGTGTGTGTTTTTGTAGGATGAATTATCCTATTCGAGCAGTACACGCTCTCGAATCTGTGTTTCACTTTTTTACTCATTTCAAGCTTATTTAAAACTCAAGTGGACGTACACTTTGCTGGTTTATGGTTCAAACTTTTTGTATTTGTTTACCCTCGCGGTACTTTTGTCTGTGTGTCGCTTGTTTGTATTTGTGATGTTCGGATTTTTTGTTGTTGTTATTCAGTTATTCAAATAATTACGAACAAGTACTCTCTCTCCCTCTCTGTCTTACAATTCGATTCAACGAGTTTCACGTTGTTGGGAAATGGAGCACCGACACATAAAAAAATAATATTAAAACCTCGTTCAGAGTGTAGTTTTGTGTGTGCTCTTTTATTGCCTTAGTTGCAATATGATAGGGCGCGGAGTGTAGGGTCACCAGCATCATCCCCCCCCACCCAAACGCATGATAGTTGCTCTCACTTTCCGGTTTGCGTTGGTTGTTTGGTTTTGAGCTTTGAGTTTTTTTTCGAACTTTTGGTCTGACTTCATTTGCAGCGTAAACAATAGAATTGTTGGTTGAATGTGGGAGATTTTTAGCTCGCTAGTTGGTTTTATGTGCTTTGGCACAGTTTGTCATGCAAATGATTGGATTGTTGTTTTCGTTTGTGTGGAGAATCGTGCAGTTTTTTTTCTGGCGAAGTAGCGAGTTTTTTTTTAAATCCTTGATATTTTTTCAATAGGGCGTTACCTTGAGCAAAAACAGGCAAGGTTATGCGATATTGAATGGTGCGATATTGCGGAATTGAACCTGTGCTAAATATGGTTGCTGAAGAAATGTAGTTTGATAAGCTCAGTTCGTTTTATTTAATTTTTATTTCTGATTGAGGTTCCATAATGGAAATGGCTTGCATAAAGTATTACGAACAAGGAGGATAGTCTAATCTAATCTAATCTAATCTAATCGAACACAAGCGCAGCCAGTCCGACGAAAGCATCCTGGAAGAACTTGTGGTTAGATTACGCCAAAAGTCCTTTCTTGTCAATATTAATGATTGCATTACATCCGAGTAACCCCGAATATGTATTGCAAAAATTAAAGCGGCCAGGCCTACTGCGTTGCATTAACCGCAGAGACAGATTCAGAGAACGGATCACATTTCACAGAATCAACAGTGGAGGAAGGATGCGTGGACATGCCGTACCAAACGCTCCGAATTACGAACAAGGAGGATAGTCTGACGTTTTACTCAAACTAATCGTGGAATGGGTGATATGATATTCAGGCTCAGTAAAACATCTTGTTTACTCGAATTTTCGCTACACGCATTGAACGCTCATAACCCTGATGAGTAAATAGTGACTTGAAAGAGTTTAACCGTTTGATACTCATTTTTTAGCTTTTCAGCCAACATTAACTCCCTTTGATATGTATCCATCCACACATTCTCAAATTGAGTGCTTTCCTCGAAACGAAGGGTCAACAGAGGG
This sequence comes from Culex pipiens pallens, assembly GCF_016801865.2. NCBI lineage: Eukaryota > Metazoa > Arthropoda > Insecta > Diptera > Culicidae > Culex > Culex pipiens. The sequence goes on along the minus strand of NW_026292969.1, from coordinate 16,668 downwards.
TGTCTTCAGCCGCGTTCAGCTCATCCATCCATGTTTATCTGTTTGTTTTTCATTACCGGGTAAAAGCCGAGTATCATGCGTTTGGAGGGGCTTTTTTCCTGCTCGGGTTTCTTCAGTCAAAAGTCACAGGAGGAGAGATCAGTTGGTTGGTTTATTTTTTGTTGGTTCTGGTTTGGAAGCAAAATACCATCGAATAGGCCGTTGTTGATGTTGGAAGGTAAAAAGGAGAGTGAAAAAAAATCCGATACAAACAAGATTTACAATTTATTGTCCACGCCGTTGGATTCAGTGTCGGCAGTTGTAGATAAATTTGCCTGCTGGTAGTATTTAGTATACACACTGTTTTGTCTGTTGTTGTCAAATGTCCAAACGGTGTAGTACTCCCAGAAAAGGGAAGGTTGTGAGTGCAAACTCGTTTGACTTTTTTTTTAGATGCCAACTTATTTATTATTTGTTAATTTAGTAATTTTTCAGTCGTGTTGATTTCACTGTTATTATGCTTATGATGCAATAAAGTATTTTATTGATAAGGTTTTTTTTTTTCAAATAATATTGAATTTATATAAAAAAAAACCATAGTAGAACTCCTTTTTTGTGATTTTTATTGCGAATAGGAAAACTTTCTGTAAAAGCATAAACGATTAATTTCAGTAAACATTTAAAAGATACACTTTTTGAAATCTTAAGCTTAAAAAAATGCATTTAAAATCAACGAAAAAACTGATTTTTTTATTTGTCTAAAATCTAGGAAAAATAAAATACTTTTCAGTCTCATTCAAGTAGCAAAAAATAAAGAAAAATGGTTTTTTTACAACTTTGTAGAATGATCGTTGTATCGTCCGTTCATAAGGATAACTTTAGCGTTATCGTAATCGATTCACGGGAATTTAAGTTTGTTATCTACAATAACTTACTCATTTATTTTAAATAAGCTTTGTCTAACAAAATCCTTTCCAAACTGTTTTCTGTATTCGGGCAAGGCATTTAAACTTCAGTGAATTTTTTTGTGTGATGTAGCAAGTTTAAAAATACTCCATAGTTCTAAAATTTGCAAATATTGCGATAAGGGGCTTTGAGCTTTCATTGAAATGCGCTTGAACTTTCACAAATACCATATTTTTCTAAATACTCAAATTTACACGTTTGTTGATTCTGATTTTGGAAATAATTTAAATATGAGAAATTTCAAAAAATAAAAACGAGTGTTTGTAAACGTATTTTTTTGTTTGGCCATTACGGTGACCTACGCCATGTTAGGGTGGTCTGAAAAAATCCATTTTCGTCGACATCCAGACAAAAGCTCTTTGGTCTAGACACCGTCAAAATGGCATTTTAATGTTTCATACACCCTTTCCATATGTTAGGCTAGATCTTTGAAACTTTTTATTATTTTTCTTTGAAAGGTCAACTTATCACCTTTCATTTGTGTATAAGACAATTGAAATCGGTTGGAATGGCGAGGAGTTATGGTTTTTCGAAAAAAGTGGTTTTTGCGAAAATCGACGAAAATGGCAATTTTCCACCACCCTAACACGGCGTAAGTCACCGTAATGGCCGAACAAAAAAATACGGGTCTAATTATTTCGGCCAGGGAACCCCCAGAAAAATTTGAGCCCAATCCGAGCACTTTGGGTTTTTTTCATGCTGTTTTCGTTTTTTTTTTTTTTTTTTTTTTAATTTATATTTATTCTAATTTCTTTTCCATGTACATTCATTCAGTTAAAATATTATTGAGTGTCCAATCACAAACGATGACTTTTCACCTCAATTTTAAATTCTAGCAACTTTCATTTATTCATGAAATATTGTAGCTTTCGCTATTCAGTGATTTCAAATGTAGGAGGTCCTACATGTACAAAAGGGAAAAGGGATACCTTAAAACTAACTTATAAACTATATAAAGAGCGGATCAATGCAGCTGAAGACTGCAATGATTTTTGTCGAAATGCATCAATTATCTTATTGGACATAACATCCAAAGTGTCAACTTCGGCTAATTGATGAAGTTCACTGGTGCTGAACCAGGGAGGAAGTTTCAGAATCATTTTCAGAATTTTGTTCTGAATCCTCTGATGTTTTTTCTTCCTGGTTAAGCAACAGCTTGTCCAGATCGGCACAGCATAAAGCATGGCAGGTCTGAAAATTTGTTTATAAATTAACAGTTTATTCTTGAGACAAAGTCTAGAATTCCTGTTTATAAGTGGATACAAACATTTAATATATTTGTTACATTTAACCTGGATACTTTCAATGTGATCCTTGTAAGTAAGGTTTTTGTCAAAACCAAGTCCAAGATATTTCACTTGATCCTCCCACTTTAAATTTACCTCATTCATCTTTATAATGTGATGACTTTTTGGTTTAAGAAAATCAGCCCTTGGTTTGTGAGGGAAAATAATAAGTTGAGTTTTTGCAGCATTTGGAGTAATTTTCCATTCTTTCAAATAAGAATTGAAAATATCCAAGCTTTTTTGTAATCTTCTTGTGATGACACGAAGGCTTCTGCCTTTGGCGGAGATGCTTGTGTCATCAGCAAAAAGTGATTTCTGACATCCTGGGGGCAAATCAGGCAAGTCAGAAGTAAAAATATTGTATAAAATTGGACCCAAAATACTTCCTTGAGGGACGCCAGCACGTACAGGTAGTTGATCAGATTTGCTATTCTGATAACATACCTGCAGAGTACGATCCGTCAAATAATTTTGAATAATTTTCACGATATAAATCGGAAAATTAAACCTTTTCAATTTCGCAATCAAACCTTTATGCCAAACACTGTCAAATGCTTTTTCTATGTCTAGAAGAGCAGCGCCAGTAGAATAGCCCTCAGATTTGTTGCTTCGAATTAAATTTGAAACTCTCAACAACTGATGAGTAGTTGAATGCCCAAGGCGAAATCCAAACTGCTCATCAGCGAAAATTGAATTTTCATTAATGTGCGTCATCATTCTATTAAGAATTATTCTTTCGAATAATTTACTAATAGATGAAAGCAAACTAATGGGCCGATAGCTTGAAGCTTCAGCAGGATTTTTATCCGGTTTCAAAATCGGAATTACTTTGGCATTTTTCCAACTACTGGGAAAATATGCCAAATCAAAACATTTGTTGAAAATTTTGACCAAGCAACTTAAAGTTACTTCTGGTAATTTTTTAATTAAAATGTAAAAAATGCCATCCTCACCAGGGGCTTTCATATTTTTGAATTTTTTGATAATAGATTTTATTTCATTCAGATCCGTATTAAAAACTTCATCTGATGAAAATTCTTGTTCAACAATATTCTGAAATTCTATTGAAATTTGATTTTCAATAGGACTCAAAACATTCAAGTTGAAATTATGAGCACTCTCAAACTGCTGAGCAAGTTTTTGAGCTTTTTCCCCATTAGTTAATAGAATATTATCACCATCTTTTAAAGAAGGGATGGGTTTTTGAGGTTTCTTAAGAACCTTTGAAAGTTTCCAAAAAGGTTTGGAATAAGGTTTAATTTGTTCGACATCTCTTGCGAACTTTTCATTTCGCAGGAGAGTGAATCTGTGGTCAATAACCTTTTGCAAATCTTTTTGAATTCGCTTCAGTGCAGGATCACGAGAACGTTGATACTGTCTTCGGCGAACATTTTTCAGACGAATCAGAAGCTGAAGATCGTCATCAATAATGGGAGAATCAAATTTGACTTGGACTTTAGGAATAGCAATATTCCTAGCATCCAAAATTGCATTAGTTAAAGATTCCAAGGCTGAATCAATATCAGCTTTGGTTTCTAAAACAAAATCATGATTTAAATTATTCTCAATATGATGCTGATACCTGTCCCAATTAGCTTTGTGGTAATTAAACACAGAACTATTGGGTCTGGTAACTGCTTCATGAGAAAGTGAAAAAGTTACTGGAAGGTGATCAGAATCAAAATCAGCATGAGTCACTAAAGGACCACAATACTGACTTTGATTTGTCAAAACCAAATCAATTGTTGATGGATTTCTAACAGAAGAAAAGCAAGTTGGCCCATTCGGGTATAAAACCGAATAAAGATTGGAATGGCAAATATGCAGCTGCAATCATAATTTTCCCAAAAGAAGTTTCAAGTTCAATGCCCAAACTTTCAATAACTTTTAACTTAAAGTCACGTAACGTGCTATAAGTCATACTACGGTGGATAACTATTGCAACTCCACCGCCATTTCGATTCATTCGGTTATTAGTTATAACTTTATAATCTGGATCACTTTTCAAATAAGTGCCAGTTTTTAAAAATGTTTCGGTTATAACAGCAACATGCACGTTATGAACTCGTAAAAAGTTGAAAAATTCATTTTCTTTCGCTTTTAAAGAGCGAGCATTAAAATTCATAATATTGATGGAATTACTTAGATCCATGATTAAACTTCAGGGTAAGAACAACATCATTCGCAAATTTTAATCCAATCTGGATTGCTTCCATCATGGATGTAGCATTACTCATTGTTTGAATCAAACCAAACAGTGAGTTTTGCAAAAAAGTCATTTTTTCAAACGTAACATCGCCGAGATCAGAAGATCCCAAAGCGTTGCCAGCAGAAAAATTTTCAAATGAGATTTGAGGTACCTGCCCAATTTCAGAAAGATTGGTAGAGGATTTAAAATTCGTGGATGAACCCGAAACGACGTTAGCATAAGAAATGCCATTGTTGTTACCTAACTTTTCCACGGTAGGGGTATTTCTAGAATTGTTCGAGTGAGACAGTACGAACGTTTGATTTAAAGATGCAGGTACAGCCTGACTTTGAGAAAATTTCGGTTTGGATTTCGGCTGATGCTTAGCACGAGAATCCAAAACCTTTTTTCTGATGGGGCAATCCCAAAAATTTGATTTGTGATTTCCACCACAATTTGCACATTTAAATTGGGTGACTTCTTTCACGGGACAATTGTCCTTGTCGTGAGAAGAATCCCCGCAAACCATGCATTTTGGAACCATGGCGCAATGATCAGTACCGTGACCGAATGCCTGGCAACGCCGGCACTGGGTCAGATTCTGGCCATTACCGCCATGTTTCTTAAAATGCTCCCACTTTACCCGTACATGGAACAAAAACTGAACTTTGTCCAAAAGTTTCAAATTGTTGATTTCATTTCTGTTGAAATGAATCAGATAAAATTGTGAAGTCAAACCAAAGCGAGAAATATTCCCGATTGATTTTTTCTTCATTGGTATTACTTGGGATGGGGCAAAGCCAAGCAACACCTTAAGTTCGTTTTTGATCTCATCCACCGACAAGTCGTTGGAGAGACCTTTCAAGACCGCCTTGAATGGCCGAGCATTCTTGGTCTCATACGTGTAGAAATTGTGTTTGTGGTTTTTCAAATAACCAACAAAAGTTTGGTGATCTTGTAAAGATTCCGTCCACAAGCGACATTCTCCTCTTCGACCAAGCTGGAACGAAACTTTCAAATTGCAAGTTTCCTTGCAATTCTTCAGTTGCGTTCGAAAGCTGGCCAAATCGGAGACGGAAGTCACTACAATTGGCGGAGCCTTTACTCGTTTCTCGACGGCAGAAGGCTCAGTACGAGAAGAAGGTTCCTTGTCATCAGTTTCGGATAAAACACCGAAACTGTTTGTCAATGGAATTGGAGGATTGACCTCACATTCAGAATCAGAATCAGACCTCAGAAGAGGCTGTTTTCTTTTTCTGTTTCCGTTAGCCGGTTTAGCGTTCAAACGCTTCACCGACGTAACGACCAAATCTTCAGAAGATTTGCGTTTACCTTTGTTTTGACGCATTTTGCAAGCAAAGTTCTCTTAAAAAGATGGCTTTGTTTGTAAAATACAACAAAATTTCAGGTGGGGTTAGTCTTGAAAAGACTGTTTAGAATTTTGGAAAATAACTCAGGTAGTCTTTAAAAAGACTGTGAATTTTGTTTTGAAATAACTCTGAGCTTAGGTAGTAAAAAATACCGCAGCTCTAGTGTCCGTTCACCACGAAGGTTCGCAAGACACTCATGCTGTTTTCGTGGGGAATTGATGTATATGAGTATGTTAGACTGAATGCTGAACTGTTCTGAAGACTTACACTAAATTTCGCGTCATTTGACATCCATGAATACAGTTACTTTGAAGCAAGATAAATCCTTAAAAAAAATCTAGTAAATACTTTTTAGTCAAAGAAGACACATAATAAAATCAAGAATGCAATCCGCTAAAATCAGTGAAGAGTTTTAAGAGGGAAGAATTTGTTTAAAAATGTTCATTTTAATGAGTGAAATCAAATAGCGATAACGACGGACTCAATAAAAAAATGATATTTCATAAAAATATACTTATTTTGATGTTTTGTGAAAAATGACAAATTCCAATACCTGAATGTCGATTTAATAAATTTTAATCCTGTGTCAAGAAATTAAGAACAATTGGAGCAATTGTTGTGCTTAAATTAATTTTTACCCCGTTTTTATTTATATTTACTAAATTTTTGCCATATTGAGTTTACACAGCGTTTTTTCACTTCGGTCAAGCTTACTATCACTCCTATTTTGTTAAAAATCATTCAATTTTAAATTAAATTTCTGACTCGAAGAATAATCAGTATTGATTTTTTTTCTCAAAAAACCAGGTTTTAAACTTTGCAAATGTTAGTCCGGAATCTCTTAGATGTTTTTGAGCAGTCTTTGGTCAAAATAATATTAGTAATTGATTTTTTTTAAATTATTATTTCAGACTGAATGTTTTATATTTAGGTAATATCAAGTTTGAAGCCCAACTGTCACTTCACTGTGAGCACTACACCGTTCCGTCTTTCCGAGTAAAGTCTGTAGATGAAATATGCACATTTTTACCGCTGTAATCATAAAACCTAACTTCCTTTTCACTGCGACTTTTTGCGATCATGTGTTTGATTTCTGCACTGCCAAAAAACGGCGATGGGCGATATCGGTGTGTTTGTGTGTGTGTGTGTGTGTTTGATAACGATGAAAGGGAACGACGAATGCTTCTCCTTCTCTGTCTTTCTTTCGTTCTGTTTTTTACTCTCCTACAGTAGTTTGAAATATCTCAGTCGATGTACACGTTTGTGAGCAAATGTCCAGGATCGTTCCAAAACTCACCTTTACACATTGTGGCTGCTGCTGCTGCATCATGCATGTTCTAGTTTTCTCTCTGGGTTTTTTCGTCTTCTGGTATGTTGTATATGATTTTTTTGCTTTAAATTTATTAACTTAAATAAATTCTCTTAACTAGTACATGCGACAGCTTAGCTGAGCGTAGATAACCAAAACGAGTAACATAACAAATGACCTATGCTGCAGTAAAATATAGATGTTCCTCTGCTTAACCATTGATATACTGTCTGAAAGAAATAGATAGAGAACAAGGGAAGGGAGAAAGAGACAAAAAATGCAGTTTAGTGGTGATGGAAACACATTAATTTCGTTGCAAAATGTGCACATAAATTCCCAGCCAACACACACATTTTCGTACGTAACTCAGATCAACCAAGTCGAAAGCAGAGCCCAGCGAACACACACACACATATCCATTTGTGCCCAAGAACCGGAACGGACATTTCTAACTAACTGCACACACACTGGCAACTGGCGGCAATTCCACATTCATGTGGGACATCCTTGACTGAATCCGGATCGGTTGTCCTGGAGCATCGGATGCATCGGAGTCGATGTATCAGAACGGAAAAATCGTGACATTATCATTCCCGAGCGCCGGCCCAGGCAGTTTTGTTGATGAACAACGTGTGCCATCGAGGGTTTTTTTTTGTGTTAAAGATAGTGGAAAATGTTGCTACGTGACATTGGCGTGTAGTGATTATGGCACCAGTGAAATGTTTTGTATTGTTTGAGGAGGTCATGCTGTTATAGATTGTATGCATTTCGAAAATTGACTAGCATGGAAATAGTAGATAATTTTACTTTTTATGCATTTTTTTTAATCTCAAATTAAATTCGATGGTTTTTTATACTTCTGTTTATTGAAAAAAAAAAAGATATTTTTTTCGAGTAATGCTTAGCACTTCTCAAATACATGTTAGCATAAATATCCAAAATATATTTTGTTCTAGGAAATTAAAAATACAGTCGACTCTCTGGCTGTCGATCTTCTCGATATCAATAATTCTCCATCTACCGATGAATTCTTCAGTCCCTTCAATCTGCATACTTTAATTATCTTCATACCTCGATATTTCCCCTTGCTTGAAGGATCTCTTCCTCGACGGTCCCTTGGATTCTGTTTGCTTTAAAAATCTCTTCCGGCTGTCAATAATTTCACTTTCTCATGGCTTGCATGGACATTTTTCTTTGCGAAACGAAGCTTTGAAGGGTGTTTGACATTAGTTTGTTTTTGTTTGATGGACGTTGCCATGATTCTCTCCCATAGCTGGGTATCAACCTCTGCGTTGTGAGTTCAGTGCGTAGTCCGATTGATACACACGGGTGTAACATGGACAATGAATAAAAAAAAACTTTCAAATCATATAACACCAAGTATAACACAATTCGCACTGACTTAAAATTTGCTATTGCGACTTGTCAAATAAACTTGAGGAATTCAAAATGTCCTTAAAAACAATCAAAGCTAGCCATGGTTTCTAGCATGCTTTTCAGCTGTTAATCGCTTTTTTTGTTGCGAACAAGTTGCGAAAGTCCAGTTGAACGAGGAACATAATTTTGCCAAAAATTGGAAAAATATTTTTGCAATTCATTTTTATGTACGTTTTAAATAAAAACTGGTCTGGCCCGCGGGCCGGATTGATTTTTGATGAAAAATGTAGGTAAAACGACCTGTAACCAGACATGCATCGGCACTATGAGCTCTTTTTAACGGCACTCAGCTTGTTATAGATGGCATTTTCGTTTAAAGCAATGTTATGCTTGTTGCTAGGTAAAAATCTCTTGATTTTGGCTTGAACAATGTGTAGAAAACATTGGTTCATTGGAAAACCCGATTTAAGCTATATGTTCATGTAAATGTTCTCTTAAGCTCTCAAGAAGAACTTCTTAAAAGCTCTTTGAGTGCAATTAAGAGTTCTTAACCTATATCTCGGTTGGGTTTCAAAATAATCTCTCAGGGTCTTCGGGAGCCTAAAAGACAAGCGTAATTAGCGTATTCTAATCACTGGCACAACATGCTGGGTATCTTCTACGTGAAATGCCAAACAAGTTCTTCTAAAAGAGGAGTTAGAGCGGATGCATGTCTGCCTGTAACAATACTTTTTTCAAACTTTTATCAAAATTATGTTTGATTTGATTAAACTACGATTTTAATTTTATTTTTCTGTAACTTTACAACAAAAGAAATATTTACTGCCCACTTAAAAAAATCAAAAAAGTTATTTTTTTTGTAAACCATTCAGGAAAGCCATGAAAAAATATATGAAAACATTTAAATCACATCCTTTCAATTTCGATGTTTTGTTGATGAACTTTCGACCGGTGAAAATGCATCCAGCTGATATTCAAAAATGTTCCGAAACTAATTGGAGTACATCACCCGCGGAATCGGAATCCGAACCAGATCCTTCACAGGACAGAGTGCGTGCCCAACTGGTTCGACTGGTTCATAAGGCAAATTGGCATTCCCGAGAGCAAGAGTGATGGGGTTTCGGGGTTTGTTAGATATATTTGCCCGCGCACTTACCATCGAACAGCGAACCGGCGGACGATGTTACGGCTGACGCTGAGGACTCTCCTGTTGATGAAACAAATTGAAACGTGTGGTTAGGTGGTTAGAGTAGAGAGCCTATATGGAGAGGCGAAATGTCACTCTCAGGGTTCTAATCGAACTGTCAAATCGGGTTTCCAATCGAGCAACAAGACCGTGCAAGAATAAGGTCGGAATCAATGTCAAATAAATTTGGCCAAAAAACGAGATTGATAGCTATCACAATCATTGGAAAAGTATTGTTTATAAAAATCTTGTAGTTTTTGTTATGTTTGTGCTTGTTTGGTACAAAAAATGTACCAGCACCAAAATAAAACTTTAAGTTTTTCAACCATAACTTTGGGTGTTTGAAATTTCTCCCAGATCATTTCATTTCCCTATGTAGGTCCCTAGGTTAGAGTTGCGGGGCTCTCACTCTGATAATTCTCGAGTTGGAGAGATTTTGGGGGAGAGACGGGAATCGGCGATATGTTACTGGACTGTGTTTGCAACAGTTTGGGCGAGTTGTTGACGTTTGCGTCGCATTCGAGCTTCCATCGTGTTCGGATTAATTTTGTTGATTTTCACCTGTTTGCTGATTGAATTTCGAGAGAATTTTGGGGGAAATATTATTCTAACTTAACTTTTGTGGCATTTCTGATTTCGTGGAAATTGTTAATGTTTTTAGGAGAACATAACGAAGGAAGGTTTTCAGTAAAATGCCAGTTTAATGATTCTGAGAAAAGAACTCTGGCTTACCGAATATATCTGTTTAATCCATGTTGTGTCGCTATCGTTATCGCTTAATGTGAACCCGAATCTCACATATGAGCTTGATTGGTTGTGACAGGACCTGTCCCGGGAAATTTTTAAAACAGTCATAAAATCTATGTTTTCAATAAATTCGTTATGTTTCCAAATTTAAAACCATAGAATTAGCTCTAAATCAATGTAAACATGCACAGAAAAAAATATGTATTTTTACTCGACACGGAAAAAATTAATCACATGTAAACTCAGGTGATGTAAACTTGACATTCGACGTAAACGGTTGAATCACACGTAAAAACATGTTTTTACGTATATTTTGTCGCAAATTTACATTAAATTGCACTTAAATTTAAATGTTTAGTGACGTGCAAAAGTGTTACATCATAAATGACCCTAGCGAAGACGCAGAACACGCGAGTTCCCAACTGCTCGAATTCGCTTGATCTGGGCGGGTCGCACTGGCTTGCCTCCCGAAGATGAGACGATGATGATTAGGATGAGATATTATTTCATCAGTTCGATGACGCAAAAAGTGATTTCCGCTGATGAGCCCTTCTATCCCTTTGTCCACCCACCTTTCCTCCTAGCTCCCCGAACCTTAAATAGCCATAAGTCGTTCATATACGCAGCAAGCAAGTCGCAAGTTTAGTTTTACCCCCGATCACCGTCGTCGCGAGTAAGGAGTGTACGAGAAAGTACGAAGAGAAGTGTAAAGTGTTCTAATCGACAGAGGAAGACCTGGACGATTAATAAGCCAAACGTAAGTTTGTACTCGCTTGGTGTTCGCGATCTAATCCGCTTCCCCACCTCAGGCCCCGAATCGTCCCTGGTTCGCCGCGTGCTACGGCACGGTCAAAAGCGTGATTAAGCCAAAACTATCGTAAGTGATTAAGCGCTAAAACAGTTAAATCGTTTTTAAAGTTGAACCAATCAATTAAATAGGTGCGGACGTCACCATCGCACTGAACCAGCAAGTCGCCGTCGGCGACTTCGCCGCTGTTAGGGCATATCCAAGCAGTAAGTTCACTTAAATAGTAGAATTGATTCGAAATTAACAGTAGACACGACATTAAAGGTTTCGTTATTAGACGGTGATCGAAAGTGAGAAAGATTGTAAAGTTCTCCCCAGAAGCCAACTAAGAAGAAGGTAACTTGCGACCAGGTAGAATTGCGGTTAAGTAAGTGCTAAGATAACCCTCTCATTCAAAGGTTGACGTGCGGGGCTCAAAGAGCGCGGCGCGCACGCGCACGTGGCAACGCGATAATTTCGCACCCGGGCTGACTAAGCCCGCGCACAGCACGTGCCGGCAAGTACGACTCGTGCCATCAGCTTCCAGCAACCTGACCACGTGTAGCGCTACTAACAGCATCGATTAAGCCCCCCGCGAGGTCAAGGCAATAACGCGTCGTTCACGCGTGCAGCGCCGGTTCCCGTAGGAGTCCACATTGCCGACTCTGAGCCAAAGGGCCACGGCGCACGTGAGTTTTGCTCTCCGTAGGAGGCCGAGCCAAACCCTCTGAGCAAAAGGAAGCAACGACTCGCACGAACGGCAACAGCGTTACCCTTAACCACCTCGCCAAGCAACGTCAACGCGCACGATCGAAACGTCCAGACAGCCGCCGGCCAAGGCCCGCGATACGTGATCGCCTCGTGAAGGAATCGTTTCTCTGCCAGCTGTACGTGAAGTACCATTGGGTCCAGCGCGTCGTCACACGTGCCTGGCGTCAGACCTGTAGGAGTCCACGCCACCGGCTCTGAGCAAAAGGGTCTCGACGCAATTGAGCACATCTCTCCGCAGGGGCCCCTGTCAACCGCCCTGAGCAACTGGAATTTGTAGCTCGCACGACGACAACAGCGCTCGACACATTCACTTCACCCTGAGCGCAACCTTCGGTCCAGTGCCACCCTTTCGTTCCCCAAGTGTCCTGCGTTGAATCCCGTAGGAGTGCACCGTCCGCACCTCCGAGCAATTGGGAGCAGCGCGCCAAGATTCTGCCACCTGTAGGGCCCACCCGCAACCGGGCCCGAGTAATTGGGTAGCAGCGATCAACACGAACGAAGTACTTGGGTGTACAACACGATCGACGGTTCGACTAGGCAGCAGCACAAGCAACACCGCGCTCGACGAGCGCGCCAACCATTCATGCGCATTAGTATTAAGGCCCCTTGTATTTAATAAATAAGCCGGAAGAAAAGTAAGCTCCAAGTCAAGGTGTCCAATTTGTAAGCGTGGACCGAGCTGACTTATGACTATTTCCCTCCCCTAATCTCTTATCCTTTCATGGCAATAAATTAGTATGGACTTAACCACTTGTTTTCGTCAGATCTGAGTTAAATTGAGTTGGATCGCTTCCAGTCCGACCCGCCCTGAGCGAGCTAGTCCGGGCAGGCTTCATCTCGCGACTTCGTACGCGTCCCTGCTAGGGTCGTGTTGGCGCTTAAGCGAAGTGCGTTTCATTCTTACAGTTCGATAAGGGTCGCGGTCAAGCCGACCTTGTAGCATAATTGTTCCATTCAGTTTCGTATCGTTGGTTTCGTTAGTTTCGATTATCTGGGACAAATCTTGTTACACATTCGGAAATATTTTTTTGTGTGTGGTTGGCAGTTTTTAGATAGCTAAAAAAATAGTGTTCTATGTTGTGCTTTGAATTTGAAATGCACCACAATTTCCAATCCAATGCGATTTAAATGAAATGTTAAATATTATAATGAATCTTAAACATATTTTTTTTATTTTTTGTTGACATGACTAGAAAACCTTGATTTTTTTAAAAGCATAAAAAACAAAAAAATACACCAGTCAATGTGTTGTTTTAGATACTTTAGACAAGTTTTATATAAAAAAATATTTGGTAAATTATTTTTTAGTCACTACCACAGTGTAGTACCACACTCAAGGAAAAATAGGAACTACATTCTGAATAGTTACAGGAGATTTTAGAGCAAGACTTTTGGAAATCGGAGTACTAACTGTTTTGTTCTTTTCCTGCTTTATCCGAAATCAATTCAAAAATTTAAACACAATGCAAAAAAATGGCTTAAACAGCTGTCTTTAGTCAAACACTGCCCCTGATCGCATAAATGTCCAATATGCATTTTCATCGGTTTTGAGTCAGTAATGCAGTTTTGTTCAGAATCGCGAGATCTTTCAGAAAAGCCTATAACATCCAATACTTTGTTCTAGAAATCAGGGAAAATCAAGTTTTTTCGTGAAAACTTAACACGTAACCTTATGTGTGGGACAAACTTCAAATGCGTTTTTCTCAGCTTGCTGTTTTTGCATATGGGACATTTATGCGAACATGGGCAGAACAGTTGTTCTGAGATGTTTGATGCAAAATAATTAAATATTTTATTTTTTATTATTTAAAATCATGATGTTTTTTTTTTGTCTTTTCAAAAATATATAAAATTAAATAGAAAATAATTCAAGCGCTAAGAATTTTGCGGATTTTCTGATAATTTTTGAAATAAAAATATTAAAAATACTATCTAAGTATGTAACTGTTTATCTATTTCCAGAGTTAAAATGCAATTTTCCAACCAAAATTTGATTTTTTCACTGTCGGGAATTTCCGGGACAAAATATAAAATTCCCAGCATTCTCTCGGTTTTGGAAAAAAATGCCGGGATTTTTGTCCCTGGAATTTCCGGAATGGGCGCACTAGTTTCGACGCTTGGTTGCAATAGTTTATAGAGATAATGTTAGCTCTAAAAACATGATTTAAAATTTGCGTTACAAACAATCATTCAAAATTGAAGCCAGGTGCATCGTTGAAAATAAATAAATCTTTAATTTATTTCATTGTCAATCCAATATTCTCATAAAAAATTTGTGCAATTTTAGTTATTATAATTATTTCAGCTGTATTGCAAAACAAAAGTATTACACAAAAAAGCCACTCGGTGCTGTCTGCTCGCAAAACATTCATTTTCAGCAGTCACTTTTACGCAGCAATCAACTCAACTCAGCCAGCAAACAAGGGATGAAATCAAATGACAAACATTTTCAACAATTTGCAGCTCGATTGAGTTATGCCCCGCTGCTTATTGTCATCGGGATCAGCTCGGCGATGGGAAAGTGGGTGGTGAAGATCAACCACTCGAAGAAGGGGGCACTTCAACGATAATTTTACGCCGACAACTCGCCCAACAGCGCCATTTTTTAGCAAATTGCTCTGCCTGTGGAAGGGCGTGGATAGAGGTGGTTTGAACATTTGCATAGTGGGTCTACTTCCCTCGCCTCGCTCATCACCCGGGTCTGTTCCGGAGTGGCCCACCGATGGACGCACGGTGGGCAGCCCAACCCGGCGGCAATTTACCCCACCCTTCTCTTCTTACCCCGGGGTTGTTCCGGATTCTGCAAACTTACCATTGATGACATGCAGCGAGACGGTTATCGGTGGACTGTTCGATGGGCTGCACGAATAGTTCCCGGAGTCTTTTTTCCTTGTCGATTCGATGATCAATGAGCCAATCTGCGGAATTGGATATGAAATGGTAAAAAGATATAGAGCATGAGAGATACTCAGCGACGAGAGAGAGAGAGAAGGAGACAAAAACGGGTGAGTGGGTGATCAAAAAAAAAGTACGAAAAAAAATAGAACACAGATAGTGAAAAAATCATAAATCGACACACTCACTCACTCACTGAAAAAAAAGTGAACATAAATTGCACTCGACATACAACTTGGATACACCATCCCTCTCTTTTCCCTCATTTTTTAAACCCTCGAAGCCTTTTTCAATCGCCAGCCAAATCCAAAGTGAAGCCCCGAATGTCATGGGAAAAGTCGAAATCGAAGCGAAAGCCATTGAATTTGAATATTTTTGCTACACTAAATCAAACGCTTTTATTACAACTCTAGGTGAACTGGTTGG
Source organism: Culex pipiens pallens (assembly GCF_016801865.2). Classification (NCBI taxonomy): domain Eukaryota; kingdom Metazoa; phylum Arthropoda; class Insecta; order Diptera; family Culicidae; genus Culex; species Culex pipiens. The sequence continues at coordinate 1,381 of NW_026292969.1, read as the reverse complement.
TTCCGAGGGATAACTGGTGGAGGAGGCAGTGTGGGGGAAAATACTTGAGCGCGCGCCCAGTGCAGACATCCCGATTAGGGTAGAGATTGTAAAATGATAACTTCATAGATCTCAAAGTTATTTTTAATCAGTCCTTACGCGCTAAAACTGATTATAAACGTAGGAAAATGCATTTCAATTAGATTTCACTTAATTGCACCATAATTTGCATGATACATTTAAAAAAATGTTTTGTTAAGAAATATTGCCTCCTCATTTTTTGGACAAATTTTGGAGGAAAAACTTTTAAAAATATTAGCAGCACTACATTTCAATCCTGTTTTTTAATAATTCAACACAAAAACATGTAACAAAACATATATCATAAACATATACAGAAAGAACCGTCGAGAGCGGGAGGTATCAAATTATAGAACGAATAATCAAAGCATGCTTCTTGAAGGGACAGAAAAAATATTGAAAATATATAGAGAAGATCAACAGCCAGGGAGTCGTCTGTACCACTATCAAAAATTCAACTTTGTCAGTGCTTATAATTTCAACTTAAATGTTTTGAATCCTATTAAAGACAAAGTTTTAATAGAATTACATATTATTGCTAAACAAGATTTTTCTTAAAATGACTTTTTACACACCGAATGAAATAAAATTTATTATAAAAAATAAATAAAATAAATAAAAATTGAAAAGGTTTAATTTTTCGATTAATGAATTAAAAATTATTCAAAATTATTCAAAATTATTTGACGGATTGTAAGCGAAGGTAAAATTATTTTTCAGATAATGATTATTATGTGTTATTGGAACATAATTTAAAAAAAATCTCCCAATTTAAAGACAGAACAAAACAAATTTTCAGTAGAACAAATTTCATATAAAATTTGAAAATCTTTGATTCATGCTTTGAGTTTATTTTGAAATGCAATATGAATCAAAAAATTTGTAAACAAAATAGTTTTGACGAATTTTAGTTAAATTTCTGACTTTTTTTTACAAATTTAAATCAAATCCTAAAATCTAAAATTTACTTGTATTTTATTTAAAGGCTTATTTTTTGAAGTTTATGTCCCTTGACTCTGACCAAAGTCGAGGGGGGGGAGCCATGGTTTCAACATTTTAATGAAAAAAGTGTCTTAAAATGCATTACATACCTGTCTAGTTGTTTTGCAATCATTTGTTTTCCGCGAAAAAAAATGTTGTGCTGTACATCGGAATTTTATGTAATAAATCAAAACTTAACACGATTATCAATGCAATAAAATCCATTTTAGATTGTTTTGATTTGATTTGGCTTCTATTTTCATGCCCCCTGAATTTTCAGACCTATTTTGAAGGTGAGGGGAGGCGACATAAACATTGAAAAATATTTGGGCGACATAAA
>NW_026292968.1:0-25000 GCF_016801865.2 Culex pipiens pallens | reverse complement strand
TGCCTTGTCGCTTCTCTTTAAGAGTTCTCTAAGATGATTAGAGAACCTTAAAGAGAAGTGCCGTAGCTCACTGAGAGGCTTCCATTACTTGTCAAATTCTGAGTTCCCGAGCAATCCGCTCTCGCAGGTTCAGGCAAGTGCATGACTTTGCTTAACAAAATCGCATAATGCCAATTGCACGGCAAAATGTCACCAACCGTTTTTCACCGTATGCGACGATTTACGATGCAAACCAAACAAACATACCAAGTTCAATAAATTTGGCTAGTGTTTTACTTTTTTTTGCGAAAATTTGGGATGTTTTCCTGTACAAAACTAGTAACGGAATCTTCTTCAAAACCTTCTAATGATACCTTATTAAACCTTGATGTTCCGTCAACGGTTCCACAATCTTGTATCGTTCATTTTGCGACAAGACTCCGCCTCACGAGTCTGCTAAGTATGAAGGTTTTGCACGGGGAGCAGGCTTACAGTCAATGCTTGTAAAACTAGTAGCCACAAGTTATTGAGAAGCAAGATAACAACCGGTACTATTGTCGTCCTTTCGTTCCCATCAGCCAGGGGAAACTTCCAAAATCTGGGCATCGTGTAAGGCCCAAGATCGCAGCTGTTTGTTGGAACAAATCTCGAATTAGTTAACAAAAGGTCCTAACATCCTCCTCCAGCACTAATTTGCCTTTTACTTTATAGCAAATCTAATTTTCATTGTTTTTTAGTTGAGGGCACTTAGTGAACACTTAATGAACAATCCAAAGAATTTGTGATAATGTATTTTTTTCTAATATTGATTAAATCCCGATTGAAAAAAGCATTGATTAAAAAAGCCGCTTAGGACCAATTGTAATCTAACCCGAGAAATGCTACGTAGGCCAAATAACATCCCATTAATGTGCTTTCCTTTTACGCCGAACACACCATTATGACCTAAAATGCTTCTCGATTCATGCAGATGCCCAAATTGCTGAATATCTGAAAATTAACTGTTCTAATGTGTGCTTATTTTAATCCTACGATTTCAATACTTCTTGCTTTTTAAGAAGAGAAAATATGCGATGCTCCCGAGTCCTTGCGTTCCTTTGAGTGATTTGAGTGCCTTGTCGCTTCTCTTTAAGAGTTCTCTACCTTAAACCTTCTCTAGATCAAAGACTTGCAAGAGATCAAAGACTCAGTTGGAGAGAAAGTTTCCAGGCAAGAGCTTTTGAGAGAGGGAATGAAAGCTTGATTGAGAGGAAAGTTTAATTAAAATTGATATTTCCTAAGGGGTCTATGCACAGCAAATTAGTTTTTCGCAGAATTTCAGTTAAAATTTGTATGGAGCTGTCAAAGTTTGCTGAAATTTCAGCAAGTTTTCATTCACTGAAAATTTCAGTAGTGCAGATTTCAGTAAATTTAACTGAATTCAGTAATGCGAAATTGGTGTGTGACAAACTTGTTTATTTATTTCGCTTCGCTACAAACTTGTAACATTTATTGACAAAACTTGTTATATTGATAGGACGAATTAAAAAAAAAAATCTCTAGATATGTCATTTTTAAGCTGAAACTCATACTTTGTTTATGTTTACAGCTGTGATATAGCTGTTGCAGTAGGGATCATTCGGTAGTCAATTTACGCCTTCTCACTTTTCAGCACCCAGGGTTTGATACAAAAAAATGGCATAACTGTAATAGTATTATGTAATGTAATATTATGTCGTATTATGTACGTTTTGAAAAAAAAAATTGTCAAAAAAAAATTTTTTTGTATCTGATTTTTATCGTTACAGAACTGTAATTTAATTGGGACATGCCATTAGGCTGTTGCAAATATTTTTCATTGTTTTGTTGCCTCTCCCGTCCCTGCAAAATCGGTTCAGGCGGAAAAACAGTATTCAAAAACTGTCAAAATTTCAATTGAAATTTAAGTGCAATCAACCAACATCCCGAGCAGGGGTAAATAACACGGGAATACCAAATTTTGGTATTACTTGGGCAAATAACAGAGACCAAAATGTGCCCTTGGTTGCCCAGTAATAGATGGTAAAATACTATGAAATCATACCAAAGTCTTGTATGTGGAAGGGCACAACAATGCCAAACAATGTTATTCCAAGGGTAAAATAATACCTCAAAATAAAACCATTTCAATACCAAGTTGAGGTCTTCTGGATTTTTGAACATTGCTTGAATACCAAAATTTGGTATTGACATGGTTTTATTTTTAGGTATTCCCGCGCCCTTGGAAAATCAGATTTTGGTATTCCTGTGGTCTTCCACATACGTGATTTTGGTTTGATTTCATGGTATTTTACCATCTATTACTGGGCAACCAAGAGCACATTTTGATCGCTGGTGCACACAGAAATACCAAAATTTGGTATTTTCATACCATTTTTAGTGCAACAGTTGCAGTTAGTGAAAAAACGGAAATGATCCATATGCAACAGCCAAATCTACTCACCTGATGATTCCATGTTTTTCTTAGTGATATTCTTCACCACATCGAATGCATTTGTCATTGATGAACGGCCTGTGCTTGAAGTTCTTGAAGATTCTGAAAAATAACAAGATTGAAAAATAAGGATTGAAATTCACCAAAATTCAATAATCTGTTGATTAACTCGTTTTTCAAAGTATTTGGTTATCCCAACTTAGAGAAATTTCTACGTTTAAAAAAAATCTTAGAAGGTATATCAAAAAAATATGAAAATCAGCTTTAACATTTTTGGGTTTCAAGTCAAATATAATTAATTATCTCGTCAAAATTTATAAACAAAATTTCGTAGTTTCAGAGGAATTTGATTAAACCTTTCAATACCAAAATAATAATCCTTTCAATACCAAAATAATACCAAAATGTGGCATCCTGACTTTGAAAATTTTCCACAATTTTAAGTAATTTCTTCAGGGGGTATATCAAAAATGTTTAAAATCAAGTTTGAAATTTCCGGTTTTCAATGAAGGCATTCGCTTTGAGACATCATTTTAGCGCAAAAATAATTATTTTGTCAAAATTGGTCAAAATTTTCCCATAGTTTCAGAGGAATTTGATAAAATACTTTAATACCAAAAGAATACCAAAATGTGGTGTTCGACCATTTACAAATTCTGCAATTTTGCAATATCAAAAAAATACCTTAAATTGGTATGATACCACATTTTGCTCTTACATAGTCCTTAAGACAAATTTGAAAGGGTCCAGGAATACCAAAATTTGGTATTGATACCAGAGAAAGGTATTATTACGCATTTCCCTTGTTATTTACTCATGCTCGGGATTATTTCAAATTGCATTACTTCGCGTTTAGTTTATGTTCGGGCTTATTCAAAATTCGTTTGAATTGTAGTGAATTTTCGTTATAATTGTTTTCGACATAGCTTATTTTTTTTTTGAAAACTGATAATTACAAATTAACTGAACTTGTGTATTAAACATCTCCCAAAAAAAAAATCATTGAAATGCTGAAATTCTCATGATAAAATTTTGATATTTTTTGAATTTATTTCATTGTCCTTAGAAAGGTAATTTAATGTACTTTTGGACCCAGAAGAGTAGTTTTTTTCGTTCGTGTTTTTTGTAACACGTTATTGGGCCATACAAATGGTACGTTCTTTTGAGGGTTTGTTCCGCACTCAGAGCTGTCAAAGTGTTTTTTTGAAGAATTTCGCGCTAGTTCCGCACGAGTGTCGCCACCATCTTGGAACTGTAAATCTAGTGCTGCACTCGATATTTTTTCAGTTTCAGGCTAGCTCCACGCACACTGACAAATGACGTTCGATTCGCATTCGCATTCGCATGGAGATGGTGATCTTAGCGGGTTGCAGACTGGATTTCGTCATGTATATGTGATGATTGTCTTGCCCAGGTTGCTTAGAAATTGATTTAAGGCACACTGACAAATGACGTTCGATTGAACCAAAACTGGCACTGATGAGTGCGGCACTCAGTGCCGCACCGGCTGTCTCAACGAGAGTACCATTTTTTTAGCTTTTGAAAGTTTTCTACTCACACTTCATGGAAAACCTTCCAGCCGTTGTATTTTTACCTGCAACACGAGTCTTAAATCTAAGTTGTTTCCAGAAATCAATTAGCAGTCGTAACGAACATACTTCTTTCAATTATCTCAAGCACATTTCATAAACTTTCCCTCACATGGAATGGTTCTCAGTCACAAGTGGAACCAAACGATGCATGTGAGTTGGTATGTGATCGTCGTCCACTTGTTGTTTGCATTGGTTACTCAGTGCCAATTAGGACCAATCAAGAAGCACCGACTCGGCTTAATTAAGAGTCTCCACTTGGAAAACTGAAAGAAGTGGAGTCCAAGTCATACTAAAGTCAAAGTATGCTCACAATAAGAGAGGTTGCAAATGGCAACGTTTCCATAGAAGCTGCGACCCATTGAGCACGAATAGGGTCGTACACCCGGCCAATAAATGTCCTTAAATTCGCAATGGAGCAGAACTAACAAACCACCCACGCGCAAAAACCCATTTCGACTACAGTTTGGGGGTTTATGCAACGTCCATTGATGGAAAGCTATGCTCAAATGGTGCAGGTCAGTTTGTCGTGTGGTGAGGGAAAAACGTCTGACCGAGCTCCGGGACCATGAAGAGAACCGTCCGACCGTTGGTCCCACAAGAAATTCGAGCTACGTGACAGCTTTATTTATTATGTACGATCAACCAACGGAAGGAGCTGAAAAGTGCATCGTCAAATACAGCAGGGACCATTGTGGTGTATCCAAAATAGCATCGTGCCAAGTCTGTGACGCCAGCTTTCCACGACCCCACCCCCTCACTCGTTTCAATGGCTTAATAAAGTGTGAAATGACGTGTCACAGATAAGTAGATTTAGGTTATTTTTATTTGCAACTTCAGTGGTTCCTGGGCCGGCAACGGAGTCTAAATCGAGGTTAACCTCACTCCGAACTAGCATGGAAACCCTGGAGCGTGACGTTAGCTGCTGGTGTCAATCCTTGGAGAGCAACAGTTTACGGTGTGCTGGTGATACTGAGAAATTCCGTCACAGAACCGTTCATCGTGTATCAAGACGACGAGGTATACTCTCGGTACTCCCACTAGGTGGTGCGGTGAGAGCAAATATAAACGATGCCAATCGGGATGATGCCATGATGGGACGCACAAGGACTTGATACCATAGTGAGAAAAAATAGTATCATACTACCAAGTCTCGAGAAAGAGTGACGCAAATGGGAACTGCGGCAATACTCTGGGATCGTAAAGTTAATTTTATTTTAGTTTTTTTTTCCTTGGGTGGTGTGGTACGTTAGGTCAGTGATGGTAATGTAGAAGTTATGGCACAATGGAGACTATTTTTTCCAAGAGAAGGCTGTGTTGATTGTGTAATTGAGTTCTGCAAGTTTTTTCATACGCGCTGTTCTTTGTTTTGACGCATTGGATGGAAGCTTAAAGATAGTTCAAGAATTAGTATTATGCGTGCTCTTAATAAGGCGGGCCGAAAAAAGCCCAATGACATCAGCGTTGTGTTTCCAGGTGCTCAAAGCAGCATGAGGGCTAACACCACCTAATACCCGGCATTGAGATAAACTGATACATACTTTTTTTACCCTGCGTGCCAACGGGTAATGGTAATGAGTTAAACACAATTTCATTTTGTTTTAAATGTCTCAAATTGTGGAACACATGAGTATACATATTTGTGTGAGCTGTCTACTTGAAAAATAAACTTTTCTTCCACAAAAACGTGAAAAAACGCAAAATACCCAAAAAACAGTAAAACCTCGTAAACCGACTTAATTGTGCCAATACTACATTTGTTTCCATTTTGTTCGTGAACAATGTGTCCGAACACGAAACCAATTAGTTCACAGTAGAGATCCTAAATAGGGAGACTGGTCGAAATGAATTTGACGTACCCAAACAGACACGAGTTTGACGTATCCAAACGAGCATTTGCCTTTACGCCCAGCAAAACTTATCAGTGTTGCCAAGCTCAAAACATACGTTGCCAGATCGATTTAGCCAGCTTAGACCAGTCTCCCTATTTAGGGTCTCTAGTTCACAGCGGTTACGTGTCGAAGCAAGTCGGAAATAGCCGTTTTCCTGAATCAAACTCCATCGTCCAGGGCGGGACGCTGTCACGTGTGCGAAGCTGTCGTAAAGCATTCGACCATAATCATAATTAGGAAATTGTTTGGCAATTAGTAATAAAATTCTGTTCAACCCACTCATACTCCCTTCAAAAGCTTAACGTTGAAGGATTTTGGAGAGAGTGAGCGGCGTTAGCCCCACGGGGGTGGTTAATTTACTATTGTTTCACTAATTGGTGGTACGCGGGAAACCGCAGGGCCTGCATGTTACGGTTTGCGTGATTTTAACGGCTGGTGACAGAATCGATGTGATGCTAAGGACCAGCTAGCCCAGGGTGTAGAGGTGGCGAATTTGAGGTTGAAGGTCGTTAGGGGTTGTTACACTATATCGGAGGGTGGCACATTAACAAATTCAAATTTGAGAAAAATAATTGATTTTTTTAAGCAGTTGAAGTAGTTTTGCACTTTTTTAATCATTGTTTGTATTGCGCGATATCCTTTTAATTTATTTCGTTGGTTCCCCACATTCACTCAACCCCCAGTGGTTGGTCATTTTTTTGTTTGACACTTTTTTAGTTTGTACCCCGTTGGTTGGTCAAAGTCTAACTAAAAAATGACGAACTGTCACTTTTTACACAGCGCTCACCCACACTATCAAAACGAACGGTTGGTGTGTGAACTCCGTGTAAAACAGGTGTCCAACTAAAAAGTGACCCCGTTCGTTTGACAACAGTTGGTGTCAAACCATCGGGGTTTGAGTCTATTAGTCACCATAAGATTACACGATAAATTGCTGGATGACAAGCTAACAGGAATCAATTTTTGACAGCTTTGTATTGATCAATACCATACTCAACCAAAATCTTACTCATTCTGAGTAAAAATAACTTACACCATACTTTTTGATATGGGCAAAAAAAACAATATTTGAATTCAGTTAATTTTAAGTAATCACTCGATTATTTTCATGGATTGTTATGAAGGATTTTTTTTCATACCTCTCATGTCATCAACCACCATTTTCCAGGTTTTTTACTCACCGGATATTCCGCGCTGGTGTTTTGACCGCCGGTTCGACGACGGGCTGAGCATGCTTTCGCGCCGGTTCGAGCTCAGGAAGATGTTCAGATTCGAGGGAACGTTCGACGTAGACTGCGACTGGCTGGACTGGTTGGAGACGGAGTTACGGGCGCTGCCCGGTGCCGACGTCGGAAACTCGTTCCACACGGCGTCCACCATCGAGTCGATGCTGGACGAGCGCGGAATCGGCTTGCAGCCCTTGTCCCGCCTGTTTGAAAGATGTGACGTATGGGTGTTCTAGAGATCTGTGGTTGGCCAGATTACTCACCTCTCCCAGGACAGCCTCCGCGCGGAGTCGTCGTTGATCTGGTGGTGAAGACTGGTCATGCCGGCACCGGGCGTGGTCGGCGTCGGCGCCGGGGCTTTCGTTGTCTGGTTGATGATCCGGGCTAGCCGGTAAATGGCATTGTTGGTACTATTGCTAATGAGCTGCGCGTCGCTACCCCGCTTGATACTACTGTTACCACTAAAGCTACTGGACACTACGTTACCACTACCTACTAGGCTGCTGTTACCGGTACTAAAGTTGTTGTTCTGGTTGCTGATATAGGCGGAGTTCTGGAGGTTCACCAGGTTCAGCGAGGTCAACCCAAACGACTTGGACGTGGGAATTTGGTACGCCGTCGGGGATGTAACGCTGTGAAGAAATTTGCGTTTAAAAATTACTCAATTTCTCAAGATTTTAGTCATCTTCACCTTATCACAACCGACCCATCCCCACTGGAGCGCTTCTCGTCAAAGTCGTAAATGTGGGGTTCGGCCGGTGCCACCGACGGTGCTCCACCGCTAGGGGTGAACAGGGTACTCCCACCGGACGACTTCCGTCGGTAGTCGAATGAGTTGTCGTCGGTGGTCAGCAGGATTTTCGGGCTGTTCCCGCTGACGGGGGTGGTACTGGAAGCGATCATCTTTGCCTCGTACAGGAAGTTATCTAAACGCAAACGTTACGGTCAATACCGGCGCTGGCCTTGTCAAACGGTAGGGGGTAAAAGTGGTACTTACTGGAAGAGGTCTTGAACGCTTCCAGCTGTGGAGGCTGCTGCGGAAGGCGTCCCACAAAGGCATTCGCACCGGGAAAGTTGAAAATCGGAAGCGTCAGCGAACGGGACAGGCGGGCTTTCTTCTCCGCCGGACGATGACCGTACAAGGAACGGGTACCACCACCGGGCTCGTTGATGTTCTGGAGGGTTCTGTGAAGATAAAATATGTAAAATAAAAATTCAATCAGTATTAAAACGAACTTAAACATATAGATTCAGATAGTCTATAGTGTTAATGCAAATCAGAAGCCAAAAGACTGTTATAATCATATCAAAGGATGGAGAAAAGAAACCAAACACATCCTTGAGCTTAACCGATTTGCATGAAAAGCCAGGAAAACCTCCCAAATCCACCCCCACACCACCCGAAAAGTCTCCAAAGAAGTCAATGTTTAGCTTGCGGCTGGTTCGTGTAACACATGTCTCTGGGTAAGAAAGCAACAAAAAAAAGCAGTTTGTTTATTTTGACGGAAACCGACTAACCAACCAATCTGCCTTTTGCTCTTTGGCCCTCGAGGGTACAGATTCGTTAGTGAGCTCTACAGCCGCAGCAATGGCACCGGCACCAGCCGTCAATTCGGTGCTTCTGTGGAAAACTATATGACATGCCGTCACGATGTAGGGATCAGTGGGCGAGTATCCTTTGGCGTGTTTATTTTGGATAGATGTTATCAAGAATTTGAGAAATGTACAAAACATATTTAAACCTCAAGACATACTCTATGATCTCAAGGTGATCAAACATATTCAAACTCATTCAAACTTCATCGAGAGAAACTGTGGGAACCTTGTACAACTGTTAATGATAGTTTTAAAACCTCAATTTTGCATTTTAGCATTATATAATTAATATAATAATAATATTATTATTCATACACCCAAAGTTAAAGAAAGAGGGGATAGTCCTCACGAAAAGAAACGTGAAGAAAGTGCTATTTTGCGAGAGTTTAGTCCTCTCGCGTGTTCATTCGTTCATTGGAACAATTCATCCTATTGAGTGGCTTATATGGACAAATGACCGCCACTTAATCACCAAACCATGGTGGCCCATGCGGCAATGGCACGGTTCAATATTCCGAAGGTCTTTGGTTCGAGTCTCGGTACCGGTACTTTTTTTTTTTTGATAGATGAACTTTTTTTGAAGATGAACCCATGAGTAAGGTACTCTCGGTAATTTTGGGATTTATCCTCTCCGTCCGCACACAGTACCATTTTACTACCGAATCGTGCTCTTTATCCTTTCGTATGCCGATGCCCAGTTCTGGGTGTATTAAGTTATATATCTAGAGTTTTTTTTAAAAGGTCCTATAAACATATAAAAGACAATAGTTTATAGGACCTTTACAAAAAAACTCTAGACATTAAGTCTGCTACTGCCCAAATTTTCTAAAAAAATAAATTTTTCAGTATTTAGGATGCCATTTTGTGCATCTTTTGCTCTGCGAAGAACTTTACTTCACATGGTTTATGTTTACTTAATTCATTTTTATTTGTTTTTTTTATTGATAGTTTTAGGTTTCTTAGCTGTAGAGGGTGGCGTCTCGTGGCGCAGGGGTAGCGGCTTCGGCTGCCGATCCCGATGATGCTATGAGACGCGGGTTCGATTCCCGCCTTATCCACTGAGCTTCTATCGGATGGTGAAGTAAAACGTCGGTCCCGGTTTCTCCTGTCTCGTCAGAGGCGCTGGAGCAGAAATCCCACGTTAGAGGAAGGCCATGCCCCGGGGGCGTAGTGCCAATAGTTTCGTTTCGTTAGCTGTAGAGGGTTTATAACATTAATTACAGTCTAGATTAAATAAAATTTTACGTAAAATTTGCCAATGTTTATGAGACAAAAAATACGATGCTAATTTGGTATGATCCCAAATGCAATCGGTCAGGCTAAGGGATAAGATAGTCAGATGAAAAAATGCGTGTTGAACAGAACCGTTTGAGTATATTTGACATTTCGTCCGGAATGGTTCGTTAGTCGTGGGCATAGCTATTTGGCAGTACAATATTGCTGTTTACATGTTTTTTTTTTGTTATTATTTGCGTGATCGGTTATGCAAAAACTTTCACAGATTTGTTTGAACATTAAGAGATCGAAACTTTAGGGAAACAGGCCAATATACGAAATTTACGTCGAATAAATGCAGGTTTACCCATCAGCCTGCAGGGAATTCGTTGTAAGATAACCAGACAGTTTTAACAATATTTAGGTTCAAATCGATTCATGATTTTTTCAGCAAAGCTGATCATGGTAGTGTGTCATCAGTCAATATGGGTCAGAAACGTTTTAAGAAAACTCTTTAAAATTAAGATCTAAAAAAGATCTTGTTTTCAAATTTAAAGTCACTTTATTCTAGACTCTTGCACTACCATTACAAGATGATTACGTCCGGCAATTTTCTTCTTACGCAAACCCATGTCTTCCTATGAATAACGACACTATAATTTCCGAGAAACCCAGGCCGAATGGTCGGTCTTTACTGGCTGGACTGTCCCCAAGATGGGACCCTGCAGATATAATAGACTCGGTCCTTTTGAAATCCCGCCCCCGTACGCGCTTGGTGAGAAATTGCAACACTTCGGCGCAAAAGGTAAAAGTTGGAATCAATAAAGTGAAAACCTGCGGGGAAGCAGAGATAAATTTTATCTCGGCCAAATGGAGCCGTTCAAATGGAAACAATAAAACTTATCACAATCTAATTTGACGGCGGAGGCGTAAAGTGTAATGAAGTCCTTCCGGTGGACTTGCGTAAGCAAATCTCCGGATGGGATCCAGATTTGGGTGAAATAAAATTTGTGGCATCGATTCGGTCTATTTAAATTTTCGGTGATTCACTGTGCTAGGTGTCGATAAATATTGATAGGATTTCAGTTGATGAGTGATAAACTGAAAATTGTGAGCGTAAATTTGATTAGAGTTGAAATAGACAGGACTGTCCTGTCAAATTTCCCTTCAACACAAGCAGGTAAAATCTGCGCGGGCAAAATTTAAATATTTTCCATCGTTTTGCTTAATTTGTCAACGATGTGCCCTTAGCTTTCCACTTTTCAAAAACCAACATTCGCCGATGGAGGAGGTGACGCATTCTTTGAATAAAATATGAGTACGAGCTGCCAGCAGCTTTCTGCTCGCGGGACGCACCGAGTTCGTCGTTCATTTTCACCGGAACGAGAATCAATAATGGATGCCCTCCCCTTCACTCCGGACGAAAGCTCGTATAGTCGGATGTAGGAGTCGTTACAGTCGCGGCCCGAATTCAATCTGTCAGAAAACCGCTGAGTGAATTTATGTGACGTGATCCACTTTAAAGTAAAAAAAACCTACTTTATTTCAAACTCCACTGGGTTTATCGATATCAAGCTGTGAAAATGTCTGTCATGAGAAATAAAAAAAAAAACAATCACTTTGAATCTCAATTTTCGATCAGTGTATCATCTAGCTCCACAATTCCAATCCTTTCGACACGACAGCATCGACATTAGAATAACGCGAGTAAAAGATTTATGACCTTTTCCGCTGGCATCCTCTACTGTAAAGATTGTGTCCGTTTCCGATCCCTTTCGTTAAAAAAGGCTTCCCACGGATTGACAGCTCATTCCGAAGATAGTCCCCCCGCAGGGACTCGCAAATAAAAGTCAAACTCAATCAGTTCGACCGCGATTATTGGCCTACCTTTAGGCGCACATCCCGCATAAAATCGATTCTGTCTGGCACGGGTTGTCAGAGGTCAGTGATGGTCAAATCTTGTTAGGGTTTTCTCAGCGAAATATTAAAAAAGTCTGAATAGACACACATGAAGCAGCACCCATTTGAGAGAAAAAATACACCAGACTGAGAGTAAAAGTACAGATAACGGAAATCGATTGAATGACCTTTGATTACAGGAAGATGCTGTGTCCTATCCCTCGCCTAGACCAGACCAAAATCCATGATAAAGCTGTCAGACCAAATCTGTCAGACCAAGACTGTCAGACCAAAGAGCAAAAAGTAAACAATCTTGGTCTTCGACGTAGGTGCACACAAATCGAGAAAAGAAAATTTTAACAAAGAATTTTATTTTTCCAATTCAATGACTGGGTTTGGACTGCAAAATTGAATGTACGTCAGAAAATGATTAAACAGTGCGGCGTCCTGTACACCGACAATTAAATAAGCAGTTTAAAGCCTTATTCTTCCACTTTAATTTATGTTAGCGTTTTCGGTTAACACCTGAAAAATCTTGAAATTATTTAGGGACCATTCATAAACCACGTGGACACTTTTTTGTGAATGTGTTACCCCCCCCCCCCCTCGTGGACAATTGTCCATACAAAAAAAAACTTTTTTGTATGGATCGTGGACAATCGCCATACCCCCCCCCCCCCTAAAGTGTCCACGTGGTTTATGGATGGTCCCTTTATACGGATTTGTGATTCCTCTCTTTCCATCATTCCCTTGTTTGATTAAGCATTGTAAATCCTAATGAAAACAAAGAGCTGTCACAGTCCCTGTTGGTTTGACATCGGGCGGTCAGCATAAAAATCAGCTCTATATTGAATAATAAACAACTTTTGTTAGAAAAAGAACGTAGTATTCCGATGCAAGCAAACCAATTTGTGTGGCAGCGATCGTCTGTAGTTGGTGAAACTACATCAGATGATTTAGCTTGGCTAAGATCACTGAAGCGACTCCGACTATGACATCAGCTTCTGAAAACTTTGCAATTCCGACTCGAACTTCGGGAGATTGGTTCAAACATTAAACTTTTAAAATTTATTTTAAGACTGAATTTTCAGTATTCAAGCAATAGCCTAACGTGACGTCACAATCTCACGGACCCCCCTCGCCCCCTTGTCACACTTTATAACGCTTGCGACAACCCCCCTCCCCTCCCCCATAGAGCGTGACGTACTTTATGGATGACGCCTTAAGCGTTGTTGAAATTCAGGCGACTCCGACTTCACCGACTCCAGCTGGCCTTGGATTTTGCTACCAAATTTCAGAATTTAGAAAATTGCCATCCCTGGCCCACAGGCCACTCGTGCCAGGGGCGAACAATTCTGGAATCAGTTCCGACGTTCCTTTGTGGCAAATTATGTGCCGCTTTGGAAAACTTGTCCTTTCCTCCGGCAGGCCGAGAGAGTCCAACGCGAGTGAACAACCTTTTGATCGATAAAGTTTTTCGCTTATCGACGCTGGATTGCTTTAATTGATGGAAACTGCCGCGTGGAACCGGAGGATGTTCCGTCGGAGGACAGAAACGTCTTTTCTCCAGGCTGGTTAAACGTGGCTAAAGATAATCTAATTAATTACGAAAGATTGTTGTGCGGACCAAGTTGGTGTGCTTCTCTTCGGAAAGATGGTCCGTCGTAACTATGGGGCCATCCATTACCCGTGCCATTAACAGCTGGAACGATTCATTATGCTGATTAGTGCCAGGGAAAATTATTTCTCGTTGGCGTGAGTGGAGGTTAGGTACACCTTCTGCTTCATGAAGGGTAAAATGCGTCAACTGGCCTTTCGGCATGGCGTGAGAAACATCAGCTGGTTTGAGAGTTTCAGCAACAAACTGGACCAGCAAATTGTACGCACACCATTTTGGGGATAGTTTACCAAACATGCTAATACTTGCTGGTTTCTCTCTCGTACTGTAGACAATCTAGAGTATTGTCTGGATTTCAGAAGCCGGAGTCAGAGTCAAAGTCAAAGAATCATTTTAAATACTCTGAACAAAGTAATAAAGCAAGTGCCAAAAATACATTGAATAGCATTTTGCACTGTGAAAAATTCAAGTTGATACCAAACCAAACCGATCAATGCAACCAAAAGTCAAATCCTTTTTTCTCTTTGTTATTACTCGTCGACATGCCTCCCAAGTCTCGATGCCATGGAGCGCGCTTGGTTCACTGTGAAGCTTTATCATAAACGTTTTCTTATGTTTATTTTGACATTTGTCTACCCTTTTACATCCACCGCGCCCGTCGCGTGCAGAATGCAGGTTAAACACATATGTCACAAATAATCATGCAAATGTCATCACACCCCTCCCCTCCCATCACCTTTCACCACCATAGCTGGCGATGACGAATGAAATTGCTTTTCCACCCAACCAGCAACACCCGTGCCTTTTGCATTTCCCGAGAAAAATCCGGTCGGGTCAGGAGTGGAGCTTGCGGCAAAATTGAATTTGCTCTCCGTTGAGTTTAGACGACTTCTTCCACCACGCAGGATAGATGGTGCACAGTGCAGCATCGCAGAAGTTGTTGTGGATGCTTCCCCGGCCCCGGCAGATGTCATATTTGAAGAAGTGATTCAAAATTCAATTTGCTCGCTTCAGTGGCACTTTCGGCAAACCGGAGCCGTCCAAAGTGACTTTCGGACTGGATCCACGTCGATACGCCCGAGCGCTCATCGGTTTCGCTCTGGAGATGGCACTCCGATCACGGGAACCAGAAGCTGTTTGAGCTTTCTGGGAACACGGGTCGCCGAGTAACTAGCCATAAATATGTATGAGAAGTTTTGAGAATCGCGGAATAATTATGAGGTTGAACGATGAACTTTAAAAGGAAGTATGTAAAAAATCAATTTTAATTTGCTGCGGTCTTCAGGACTAGCCAAGTTTTAAAGAGTTTTTGAGCAACCAAAAAGACCAAATTAAAATATGCTTAAAAACAAATAACCTGGGGCAATCTCAGCGGCCCACACACAGATTCAAAATTTCCTAAACAAACAACCCCAAAAACCCTTCCGCGGCAAAGATAAACATCAACCTTGACCATCAATCAGTTTATCTCAACACGTGGGGTGATGTTGATTCAGTTAGCGAGTTGATTAGACCGGGTTTCGAAACTAAATTTGGTAATTTGATCAACTGCTCAACACCTTTTTACTAGCCTAAATTAGCAGATTTGCAGGACTTCGGCAAAGTTAGACCCTACCTAAACTGAGTAAATAATTGAATTTGTTTTGTGAAAGATTTGTAGAAACTACACATCGTTCGTCCGTGTGCAGGAACGTACACTTGAAACAATAGCGAACTTTTTCCTCTTTACTTGTACCCTGTTCGGTGCAAAAGTTATCACACACAGTGAACAAAAAAATAAAATAAAAATCAGCTTGCAACAACAGTCCAAAAAGGTAGGGATGAGCTTCCAGCCTAATCCTCTCAGGAATACCAGTATCGCGTTTAAGCACTGGTAGCAGACTAGATCTCTGCTGCAAGTCTGGAATTTACCGGAAATGAGACCATCACATGGAGGACAAGATGAAACTTAAACTGTTGGGTTTAAGTCACAGACAATTATAATTTTGCAACTCAACAACATTCGTAGTGATAGATATTGGAGTAATTTTACCTTTGTTCAATGCCCAAAAATCGAATGCTTCTTCCATCACTTGTAACGCCTCGGTCAAGCTGGTTGCTTGATTCGTTTTTAATTCACCCTAATTAAAATATTTAAGCTCCATATGTCTGTGGCAGAAAAAGGAAGAGTTGAAAGATTTTCTTTTACTCGAGCAAAGTTTGTGGCTCGTGGAATGCATAATTTATGGTCCTCGGGCTAGGAGAAGTTGAACCTTTCGGTGAATAATGGAGTTTTCCGTAAAATGCATATAAGCTATCTCTGATGTTGTTTTTTTTTGTTTAGGGGACATCTAGCACCATACTCTCTTGGGGAAAGTTGTAGAGCACATTCCAGAGCATTCGAATATGAGTCCGGTTTTGCTATAGCATGAAACGTGGATTTGATAAATATCAAAATCCAAAAAAGTGGTTTCCTCAATACAATTTTATATGGAAAATTGAATCGCTTTGCGCAAAGTGAGGACTAAACCAATCGGCCCCAAACTTTTGGGAGTTGTTTAGGATCCCAAAAAGAACTGAAAAAGTGCTGTGCTCACTAAATTTGAATAACTTTATTTTTTTCCATACAACCATATTACACCCTACTACCCCATAAGTACTACTCTGCCCATAATTGCATAGTTGATCCTTTTTTTTCTTTCCAAATTTTGAGAAAACCGAAAAATGGCCTTTTAAAAATATGTTTTAATAAATGATCAAAACCACTGGTGAGCAATTCTCTACCAAAACCGGAAATGGATTTTTTTTTGTATTTTTTTTATTTGGCTCAAACTTTGTGGGGCCTTCCCTATGACCAAATAAGCTATTTTGTGTCATTGGTTCACCCATACAAGTTTCCATACAATTTTGGCAGCTGTCCATACAAAAATGGTACGTACATATTCAAACAGCTGTAACTTTTGAGTGAATTTTCTGCTCAATTTGGTGTCTTCGGCAAAGTTGTAGGTATTGTTGAGGACTATTGAGAAAAAAAATAGGTACACGAAAAAAAATTGCAGATTTTTTTATCAATTTTTTTTCACAAAAACTCAAATTCCCAAAATACGTATTTTTTTGATTTTCGAGATTTTTTGATATGTTTCCGGGGACAAAAATCCGCTACTTTTGAGCCATAGAGAATTATGGTCAAAAAATCTGCCGCCGAGCTAAGATTTTTTTAAAAAAAAAACAGTGATTTTTGGAAAAAAAATCGAAATTTCGCGCAAAAACAAATTTGATGCAATTTTTAAGGTAAAATTGAATTTACAATCGAAAAGAACTTGAATTTCCAAAGAAAAAGATTTTTTGATAAAGGGCTCTGTTTTAAAGACATAGCCACCGAAAGTTTGATTTTGGCAAAATATTTGCTGTTTTTCGACCACTTCTAACACATTTTTTTTTAAGTTTTTAAAAAATACTATGAAATTGTCTAAGAGACATTGAAGATTGGACCTCAGGTTGCTGAGATACAGCCGCTTTAAGGAAAAGAAACAGGAAAATTGAAGTTTTCTTAGTCTCACCAAAACAACCCACCATAATTTCATTGCAAATTTTCTGAATTCTGAAATGGTCACTCATGGTCACTATTTTTAAAAATCGAAAAACTACAAAAAATGCGCTAAAATCAAATTTTTGGTGCCTATATCCTTAAAACAGAGCCCTTTATCAAAAAATCAAATTATCAAAAAATCTATAAATTTCTTTTCGATTGAAAATTCAATTTTACATTAAAATATAACATCAAATTTGTTTTCGCATGAAATTTCGATTTTTTTCCAAAAATCACTATTTTTTCAAAAAGTCATAAAAAATTGATAAAAAAATCTGCAATTTTTTTCCATGTACCTATTTTTTTCTCAATAGTCCTCAACAATACCTACAACTTTGCCGAAGACACCAAATTGATCAGAAAATTCAGTCAAAAGTTACAGATGTTTGAATATTTACATACCATTTTTGTATGGACAGCTGCCAAAATTGTATGGAAACTTGTATGGGTGAACCAATGACATAAAAAGCTTATTTGGTCATAGGGAAGGCCCCCACAAAGTTTGAGCAAAACCAAAAAATACAAAAAATAAAAATGGTCGAAATCGACCGATTTCGTAAAGAGTTGCTCTGTTTCTAAATTTCCAATGTATAAGAAAAGTATTATGGAGTATGCAGGATACCCTCAATGTTTGTATTTTCTTATAGAACGTTATCTACAAAAAAGTCCAGATTTGGATTTATTGTCAATCCAGGTTGAGGTTTCTTTTGGTCAATTTTCAAATGACCCTGGGCGTTCGTTCGAACAGGTTTTGCTAAAAAAAACCTTATTTCTGCACGAATCCATTCCTCACTCCCCATCACCAAAGTTCGCAATTCTCTGTTCCCAATTTGTGCTTTCAAAGCGGCGTGCACAGTAATTTGGGTCGACCAGAGTTGTACTCGACGAAGAGGAAAAACGAATTTGTGTTAAAAACAACCAACGCGCCGATGAAAGCTTGAATTTTCCAAATTGTGCGTTTCGCTAGCCTGGAACTCGGCCGGTGGGTGCCGTTTTTCCCGAAACATTATGCTAATCATCGCAGCTGATGAAGGTTAAGCCGGGTTGTTACGTATTTTACTGTTTCAACGCAGTCCGAGGACTCGGTTGAAATACGTTAGCAGTTTCTAATAATACACGACAGCATGGTGGCTTTGCAGCACAAGTCTGTGGCATTTATGGGTTTAATGTGGTATGAATTGAACAGGCAAGGTACAAGACGGCTCAACTTGCTTTTGACGTGCAGTTAGGGTTGGTGGCGGGACTTGCGTTGCGTTCAACAGTTCAACATCAACCAAAAGTACCTCAATTTGTATTTGCTCTTAAGGGAATCGTGAGAAACCGGAGAGATTAGTTTAACGTAACTCACTTACAGAATGTATTACAACTGTTTAACTTGTGTTTCAAATTTTTGAACCACCCTATTAAGCAAACTTTCTTTTAACAAATGATTAATAAATTAAGAACACAGATCTTTCAAAATTACGTTTGAATACGTGCTTTGCTCTAATCGTTGTTTCTCGAATAGAAAACAAAACAAATGTCAAACTAATTTGTGGTTTGAAAGTTGTGGTTAACCACACGATGTCGATCGATATTTCCGAGGGCTAGCCAGCAGCGTATTGCTTCACTGACTAGAAAATTGACCAAATTTGTGTTTAAAAATAGGAACCATCCATGAGTGTGTCGCTTTGAATTGAGTGATCCGTTCTAATAAAACCAACCTAGTTGAACGATTCTAAATCTAGTTTCCGCTTTGAGAGGGAAACGTGTATCATGGAAATTTGTACTCAGCCTTACAAAGTATTGAGTTTAAAAAAAATCAAATCAACTAACCACTAAGACAATTAGTCGTCCATGGTTCGGATCATCCTGCAGTTTGTCCCCTAATAACTACCTGGTTGGTTCAATTATCTCAACGCCTTCAGCACCAACGCTAGTAAATCATCCATTCTACAACACCTCGCTCTGAACGGAGAAGTATGTGCTTCCATCAGAAACACCATTCAGTCTGTCTTGTGTAGTCCTGTTGACAACATAGTATTCGTGGCCCTGATGAGCCGGGCTGGTGTGGTTTAAGTTTAACAAGCACTTGATCTGTAATTACTTCTCGGAAATGGTTGCATCAGCCAAAGCGGAACAAGCTGTTGGTGATGATTTCTCGTAACATCTCCACCTGCTTCAGTTGCCCTCATACGGTGTAATTGCACTAGTGGCGTTGGGTGTTCCTTTCGCCACACGTTTTCGTTTGGTGTATTATCCCTGGTGCATTGTAGATTACAGCGGTGATGGTTTCGCTCTAAGAGGAAATGCTTTAGGGTGGTAGAGTTATTTGGAAATTAGTTGCTTTTGATAACAAGGCAACAGAATATTGGGGGCATTTAAGCCAACTATCCAGAATTTGGAAGCAATTAGTTGCGCCTTTGCATTTCAACTTCGTAAAATATCCCCAAAAAATATAGATAAATGTTTTCAGTTGAGAGCTCTTTTAATATGAAGGTGTATTCAGCTATGTAATTAAAATGTCTTAGAATTTACTAATCGCCAAAATGTAGCTTTTGCGGAAATTTTTCAAAAACGCAAACCAAATTTTAACAAAATCGGATCACTTTTGATCTGAATTTGCTGGTTTGACGAATCGTTTTTTAAGCTTGTTGAAATGTTTAATATTACAAACATTTACTGGAAAATTGAGAATAACTTCGCATCTCATTTAACTGTTAGTTGAAGTGTTTTCGAATGCTTTCAAGTTGTTTATACTTATACTTGTATACTTGACTCTAGGATATAATAAAATCCCGATTTAATCCAACCTGGGGTGAGATAGAGTCTTTCTTACAAAAGGAAGATAACGGCAATTATTTATTTTTTTCATAGAAATAGCAAAATAAAGAATGGTCCATTCATTAATCAATTCAAAAATCAACCTATTTTTTTCATCTAAGAAAAAGTGCAGTGCTTCTGGGGACGCGCAGTCCTGTTTTTTCGTGATAATTTTTGTCTCTTTTGTGTTGGATTGGTGCGGTGGAAGTGGGGACGCGAAGTCGTGATTATTCAGGTTAATTTTTTGGTGTGCTTTTGTGTCGCTGTTCGTATGGGGTTAGTGCATAATTTGTAAAGGGAGCGCGTGGTCGTAAAAAATATTCGGAGTGAAAAGTGTTTTTTTTTGTGTGCCTTTTGTCGTGAATTGTGTGTGTTTCTTGCTAGTAATAATAATATCAGTCCTTCCTTTATCATCGTTGATCGGAGGGCACGCCGCCGGTTGAGTTTGTCGTATTAATTGTGTTCCAAAGTACCTGGGTGTTAATTGTGTTTAGTACTTCAGTCGATTGCGGGCGGTGAGGCCACGCGCTTACCTTACTGAATTATTTTTGTCTTTTTCGTCGAGTAATTGGTGTTTTTTTTTGTGCTTTTGTAAACTTAATTAATTGTTAATTGTTAATTGTAACTGTGTGTGAGTGATTTTGTGTGTTAACCAGAAAGACCTTCCCATAGCATCGTTGCTCGGAAGGCTCGCCGACGGGTCTGTTATGAAAGTCCTCCCCATAGCGTCGTAGCTCGGGAGGCATCGAAAAGTCAATACCTTATCCTACTAACCCAAAAAAAAAAAATTAATCACGTGATGCTTGAAGGAGATGCTGTGGATTCAACGGTCTCAAGCGGTATCAACAAGTATATAGCAAAAAACTATGTGCTTGATGAGTCTGCAACTTCAACTATCGGACTAACATTCCTCCCTTTCGTTGAACTGCAGGCTTCTTGGGAGGGCGCCGGTATTGACTTATAAAGTAGGGATCTTCAGAGGTTAAACAGTGAACGGATGGTTGGCTCCCACTGATCATTTTTGATTCATTATTTAACTTCAGCTGATCTGTCAATAACGGAGTAGCAGCTCATTGGCAGTCAACCATGCTCATGCTGCTCATGCTCATGCTCATGCTCATAATTTTTGTCTCTTTTGTGTTGCTATTTGTGTGCATGGGGTGATTGGTTTTATGTGAGTAGGTTTTATGTGATTAGGTTTTATTTTTTATGTTATTTTCTTTCTCTCCATTTCCTCAGTATGATTTGCGATGCCTTTCCGTCGGGTCGTGTTTTTTTCGCGTTCGTCGTCGGTATGTTTTTCGTTTTTTTTTCGCGTGCGTGTATGTGTGTAAAGGTGCGGCTGGCTCTGGTTGTCATCGATGACAATTGAGCCAGTCTGATTTGCGATGCCTTTCGGTCGGGTCGCAGGGTTTTTTCGCGTTCGTCGTCGGTGTGCAATAACAACAAAACCTTATCATACCATTTCAGCTCGATAAATATCGTAACCCGTCGTTCGCTTCGTTAATCAGTACCCCACTAAACATCAATCATGTAAAACTCGTAAAAACATCTCAATGAAAAGTCAGACTGTTAAATCCTTCATCATTTAATTAAAAATAATTTTGGTTCTATCTTTCCACAGCCGGCTGTCTAAGATTAAACCATTTCAATTAAAAGTTAACATCCGATAAACGGGAAATGTCTCATCCGCAGCATCCGATTGCTTGCCTTGAGAATAAAACATAATACCTTTCAACAAACACTATGATTTTGGGTCGCATCATCATCTTCTATAATGAATCCTGACCAAATACCCTATCCTACTAACAAATTTTCAGGTTCCTGGCGCTTGTGGGGTGTAAGCACAGAGTAAATCAGCTGCCCTAGTAGCAACCTGCGCTAACTAACATTCCTGTCCCTTAAAATCGAGATCTACAAACTGACATGGCGGGCGCCGTTGGTGGCCAATGACTGTTACCTATTCGCAACTGATCTAGCTTTAGCAGTCATGGTGTTTTATCTTTTCAGCGCATTCATACATGCTGTTGATAAGGGAAACACCACTAGATCGTCGAAGCATATAATCAGTAGTGCTGAAAAGATATTACGGTTCTGTTCAGCAACGGAGGGGCAACCATGGGTGATCTCTCATGCTCATGCTCATGCTCAAAAATCAACCTATTTTTTTCATCTAACTGAAAAGTGCTGTTTTTTGCCCCATTAGCCATGGCCGGGTGTTATCTGTACTCGCACATAAGCATTTTCGAATTCCAAAATCAGAACAACTTATTTTTGAGTCATAGAATTAGCTCACAATTTGCGATGTTCATAATGTTTCCTGCCTATCGATAAATCGTTCGTATTCTCTGAGTGTTTTTTCATTTTTAAAATATCGAATTAACGAGAAAACAAAATAATTCCATCTTGCTCCAAAGCGTTAAAGCATTAAACACTGGCAGAAAGTGTTTCCACACCCGAGATTTTGCCGTGTTGTAAACGATGTAACGGTAAAGTCGCTTAAAAGTTTTTGAAAGCTTTAAAAAGCCTACTGAAATTCACTAAAGTGACATTCAGGCGTTAGGCAAAATTGTGAGCTTTAAGTAAGCAAGCAAGAAAATTATGTAGTATGCATTTAGGCGCTTTGGGATAGGAAAGCATACTGCGACTGAGCGCTCGGCAAGACTTCGCTACGACAAACGCAAACGTACCGAGTTAACCACCTTGGCTCATACGCTGCCGACGAGAAGACGCGTGTCTTGGTGCGCTGGTACGATGAACCAAAATACTAACACACAAATGGGCTCGTACCGAAGCTAGAAAACCAAACCCACGAAGTGCGTTTTCACTGGTGCATGGGAAGCTTGGACACTCGCTAGATATTCGTTCGCTCAGAGATCAATCAGAAAATGAGCAAGAAAAACTAGAAATAGATAGCTGCTTGCGTCGTTTTGCGTTCACTGAAGCTAAGCATAGATAATCAAGATAGGCGATGTGTGATGAACGAGCAATCGATAGGGCAACTTGTACAAAAAGGGGGTTATCTAATATCAAAACTCTACGCGCTAGCATTACTCGCGTCTGCATGTGAAGCTCAACTTGACAACATGTCGACGAGGCGACGACAATCGATCGCCCATGATTTTTTGCAGATTTTTCGAATGAATATTTCTCGAGAAATGATTTGATAACAAAGTTTGATTTTGAGTCGGAGCCAAAAGCAAATCCTATACCTTTCTTTAGTAAGTAAGAAAGGCAAAAATGGGCATTTTCTAAAATCTGAACGGTAAATCCGAATGAGGTCAAATTTGTTTCAGAACTTCGATTATGGTCTAGATTATGATATGAAGAAAAAAATTAAAAAAATGCCAAAGGAACAGTTTTGGAATTTGGTGAAAAATGGTCTTTCACCTTTTTTAGGGGTTGCAATTTTTTGGATAAATAAACGATTTCAATATTTCAATTTTCAACCGAAAATTCATTTGAAAACCACCTGATCAGGTGAAAACGTACTCCGAGTCCCCTTAAAAAAATGAATAAATAAAAATTTGTCATGGAACTGGTTCAGGTTCAGCACATCCCCTTTCGAATGCGCCCAAGAGAGCTTAAATCCTTAATGTGGGCTCTGAGAAACCCCCTACCACAAAATTGAGGACTATTTTACCACACACGGACGTCACGCGTGCTCTACGGCAAATTGATCCCCAAAATTCGGATATTTGAGGTAGACCAATTCTGTCATTGTCAATCGCTCGGGCGTCGAAAATTGATCTTCCATGATTTTTACAGATTTTTCGAACGAATATTTCTCGAGAAATGATTTGATAACGAAGCTTGATTTTGAGTCGGAGCCAAAAGCAAACCCTATACCTTTCTTTAGTAAAATTGACATCCGTTGCAATCGATGTGACTTAATATATGTCATTTTAACTAAATAAACAACACTTTGCTTCCCAGTAGATTATCGCACGGTTTGCAGTTAAATATTGCATCGATTACGATTTTCCCGCAACCCAATCCTGGCAGCAGTTCATTTTGGGCCACGCTGAGATTTATTACATCCTACTTCAGCGTAATAAAAAACCGTAAATAACATCATTCCACCCTTTTTTTAGGCCCCTCCAATCATCTCAATTCCGAATCAATGCGAAAGGCCGAAGGATTGAGCTGGAGTTGATTTGGATGGCAATCATTTAAATCCCTTTTGATCGTCAACTTTACGACCCTTACTCTAGGGACGTCGAGATGTCGCGTGCCAACTGTGATGATAGAACAAAATATCTTGGAAAAGAGAAAAAGTTTTTGGGCGTACCAGCATATTCCCAGCGCTACTAAAATCTCGTCAAAAACCCTGAATAAAATCAGAACTTTGCTACATTTTCAACAGCATGTGATTTACTTCAAATTACAGCTAATCTATATCCGTTCCGAAGAAAGTCAACAAGGGGGCCAATTTGAAGCACTTTTTCATCGAATCCGGACAAAAGTTCACCGGATCCGTGCTTCGGTCCCGCCTTTCAGTGCCGTGGTGCCCGGAGTTATGTTCTTTTAATGACGGAACGAAGGGCTTGTGTTGCGAACAAGTTTCTTCTTCCACTTGATCGAACGACACGATGAATGGCCTCTCAGTGCCACGAGGATACTCTAGTATCCTTTATCGATATCCTTTTTTTTCTTATTTGCTATAAAGGAAGCAGAAAAAAATCAATATCAGCTCCTTAATCCCTGGACTTTGTCTTGGGACCATGGAAGAATAAACTGGAATTTGTCTCTCTGGAGAAAAGAGTTATGCAGCGCTCTTTTGCAGATTGTTGACATTAAAAAGTCCATCTAAATCTCCTTGTAAAACGGACCGTTTCGAGCATCCCTCGATTCACCATACAATAAAAGGATAAATCAAAAGAACCCACAAGAAAGCATTGTTGGCATTTCGGCATTGTGCTGTGTGAAGGACACCGGATTATTATGTATGTTAAATGTCACTCTGACACTGCGGGCCGGTTACTTGGCAACTAAAAGCCCATTTCGAATCCTTCATCCGCCGGCGAGGGGGAATTTGATCCGGAAGCAATATGTGTCAGCACAGCAGCATCAGCACTAAAACATTCCTTGAATTGTTGATGTGATAGCTGGCAGTTTACTGTTGGGGTTTTTGCTGGATCTTATGTTGCATAAAATGCTGATG
>NW_026292967.1:0-25000 GCF_016801865.2 Culex pipiens pallens | reverse complement strand
AAATACAAAAATACAAAAATACAAAAATACAAAATACAAAATACAAAAATACAAAAATACAAAAATACAAAAATACAAAAATACAAAAATACAAAAATACAAAAATACAAAAATACAAAAATACAAAAATACAAAAATACAAAAATACAAAAATACAAAAATACAAAAATACAAAAGAACAAAAATACAAAAATGCAGAAATACAAAAATACAAAAATACAAAAATACAAAACTACATAAATACAAAAATGCAAAGAAATTCCCATCAATTAGTAAATTAAAGATGTATGCAACTCCTCTAAATTTGCAAATTGTAAAACAACTTTATTTTTTGATTTCTAGAATGAGCTTCGCCGATTTTTGAACACCCTTCATCCTTCATCAAAACGCTCCAAATCAAGCACCATGTACCATTCAATTTTAGAACAACCCACTTCTGGAGCTTTAAACAAGGCGAGGCGCAAAGGAGGAAAATTGCTCGCAGTTTCCAAATGCAACAGGTGGCATGTCGCCATCACCCCACCCCTCTAATTCCCCCTTTCCAGCCCAGTCCATTCGGAAGTTCATTCTAGCTTCGACTTGGCACTTGGACATTTGTGCTGAATCGGAGGTGTAGAGTGGAGGGCTTTCGTGTGCTTCAACCTGAAAGTGCTGATGGAATGCTATTAGCGAGACCCCCTCCTCGGTTGGGCGCGATTTTTCTTTGCTGATTTTTGCGCCTCAACCAGCTTTGTTTGGTTATGTTTGGCAGCTGACAGGCGATAAATTTTTACAGTTTTTCGATCGGCCCTGCTAATGAATAATTTTCGAGCTGGGAAACGATATCGAACGACTTGTTTAATTTGGCTGGATTAGATTGGCGAAGGGGCGTTAGGGGATAATTTGACGTTTGATTTTGTTAGAGATTTTTTCAAGCAGGCCAGGCTTAGTCTTATTTTTTTTTTAATTTGTTATTGATTTTATTTATGCAGATCAAGGTTTTAGGAAATGGAACAGGTACATGAACCAGATTTATGCTCCATTCCTGACTTTACTGAAATTACGAAATAATATTTCTGAAAAAATTGATTGCATCGATCATGGCCGTTCAAGGTCACCCACGAAAGACACGAACGACAAAATAAAGAAAAACAAAAAACAACTTTTTCAATTTCTATTTTATAGAATCACGATAACTCGTGATGGTGTCTGCTCTACAATTTTGTAGGCCATCGTTTCACTCCAAAAAATAACCATAAAAAATTACAAAAATACGAAATTTAAACATGACAATTTTTGCTCTTAATTAAAAAATTACCATTCTAGGTTATTCAGATTCAAAAAGTACATTAAATTTCCCAAAGAATGACATTTCCCATTTTATTTACTGTCGAATGGCCGAGGTTTTAAAAATGTTTTTTTTATGGAGAATACGTTTTTTGAAAAATTCTGTATACGCCATCAAATCGGGCGTCCAATTTTACATAAAAGTCCTTTTGACACCATTTCTGGCTGCAAATCATTGAAAAACACGTATTTTTTCGCATGTTCGAAAATGGAAGGGGTCGTACTGCCCCACCGTCACGAAATATAAAAAAACGGACCTTGGATTCGGTATGCATCATGAATGACAAAAATTTAACCCACTAAGTATCTTGAGTTAAGTGGTCCTTAATCGCAAATAAATAAATAAATATCTCACTAAGTTTCGACAAATTGACAAAGGCAGGGTTTTTTTGTCAGGAAGTCGGGAATCCTAAGCATACCTGCTCATTTTTTTTTTAAATTTTTGAATTATTTTGTAATATTTTGAATAATTTTCAAATTAAATTCACTCAATTCTTGATTACTTTTTCAAAACAATCAATCCGCCATGGGTTTCCTTTGTACATTGGACCTTTTGAAAAAGTAAGCGAGAATTCTTCTTAAGTAACTTACTTATAATTTAAGGTTTCTTTCACTGTTTCAATCTATGAGAATTAAATGGTTTTTTAAGACAATAAAAAAAACTTATAAATTCTAGATGTATTTGACACGATATTTTATGATATTTTGTTTATCAAACATTAACTCTTGTTCTTTCTCTAACTTTAAACAACAACAAATTTAATGAAAAATTAATATAAAAATGAGCCTAATTTTAACGATTATGGCTAGCACAAACATATGCTTCTGTTTGATTTGATCACATTGATTGAATATTTGATAAAATATTCCAACTTGAGTTTGGCAATGTATTATTGCGGTATATATTTTTAATTGTTGAACTAAATTAATAAAGGCATTTCATTTTTTTTCCAAATGATTCCCTTGAATTTTTTGTGAGTATGTGTAAAATACTTTGGATAAAGCTTGATTTTGAGTTATCGGAAAACTTAAATATCGAAAAAATCCATTCAATATTCATTATGAATGAAAAAAAATATATTTTTTTCCATTCAGAACAAACATTGTTTTGAAAACATGAAAGATATTGAATTTGTTAAAAAATAAATCCAACAAATTTTGGTTTAGGTTATTGCAAATATGTTAAAAGAATTTTTTCTTTTAAACATTTCTCATAAAATAAGTGGTAAAACATAAAATCTTATCAAACCGTTTTTTTTTCATTGAAAAAAATAATAAAAAATTAATCAAAAAATCAATAACAAAATATTCAAAATTCAAAAAGAAACTTTGTAAAAACATTTTTTTTTTGCGAATTCCTTGATAATTTCAAAATTGTTTTAAAGAATATTAACAGCAATCATATTTTAAATAAATAATATTTTTCTTTAGATAAGAAATGACTATTATTAGAGATTCTGGAAAAGTCGGGAAAAAGATGGGAATTTCAAAATGGGATTTGAGTGGTCACCCAGTATAGTAGTTTATGCAACAAGTTGCAAAAAGATGATTTTTTCAGCACGAGTCGTACATTTATCCAACGAGGTTCACCGAGTTGGATAAATACGAAGAGTGCTGAAAAAATCAAGTTTTGTAACGAGTTCCATACAACATTTTTTGCAACTCCGAAAAACACCCATTGAGTGAAATTTTAAGTCAAATTTTCATGTATTTTGTCAAAAAATCGTTAAAATCAAAAAAATGTTGAAAAGTGTTACTTTTCGAAACAAGTGCTGAAAAGTTCAACTTTTCAGCACCCATTTCAGTGCTGAAAAGTAGAACTTTTCAGCATTTATTTTGAAAAGTGTTGCTATTCGATTCTGTTAATTTTGGTACAGAAAAGTAGGCTATTTCGTCGTCTAAGAATGACAAGAAAAGTAAGTAGTTTCACGACGGAATTGCAAAAAAGAGTTTAGGCAACTGCTGTGTGAGTAGGCGGAGATTGCCCATTTTTTATCAATTATAACTGATCTCGAAGAAAAGCCGACCCATTTTATTTTTCTGAATTTTCAGTGATTTGTAGCTCAAAACCGTGAAGAGATTAAAATTTGGTGTTAAGTATTTAGTTTTTAGTTTTTAGTTTTTAGTTTTTAGTTTTTAGTTTTTAGTTTTTAGTTTTTAGTTTTTAGTTTTTAGTTTTTAGTTTTTAGTTTTTAGTTTTTAGTTTTTAGTTTTTAGTTTTTAGTTTTTAGTTTTTAGTTTTTAGTTTTTAGTTTTTAGTTTTTAGTTTTTAGTTTTTAGTTTTTAGTTTTTAGTTTTTAGTTTTTAGTTTTTAGTTTTTAGTTTTTAGTTTTTAGTTTTTAGTTTTTAGTTTTTAGTTTTTAGTTTTTAGTTTTAGTTTTTAGTTTTTAGTTTTTAGTTTTTAGTTTTTAGTTTTTAGTTTTTAGTTTTTAGTTTTTAGTTTTTAGTTTTTAGTTTTTAGTTTTTAGTTTTTAGTTTTTAGTTTTTAGTTTTTAGTTTTTAGTTTTTAGTTTTTAGTTTTTAGTTTTTAGTTTTTAGTTTTTAGTTTTTAGTTTTTAGTTTTTAGTTTTTAGTTTTTAGTTTTTAGTTTTTAGTTTTTAGTTTTTAGTTTTTAGTTTTTAGTTTTTAGTTTTTAGTTTTTAGTTTTTAGTTTTTAGTTTTTAGTTTTTAGTTTTTAGTTTTTAGTTTTTAGTTTTTAGTTTTTAGTTTTTAGTTTTTAGTTTTTAGTTTTTAGTTTTTAGTTTTTAGTTTTTTAGTTTTTAGTTTTTAGTTTTTAGTTTTTAGTTTTTAGTTTTTAGTTTTTAGTTTTTAGTTTTTAGTTTTTAGTTTTTAGTTTTTTAGTTTTTAGTTTTTAGTTTTTAGTTTTTAGTTTTTAGTTTTTAGTTTTTAGTTTTTAGTTTTTAGTTTTTAGTTTTTAGTTTTTAGTTTTTAGTTTTTAGTTTTTAGTTTTTAGTTTTTAGTTTTTAGTTTTAGTTTTAGTTTTTAGTTTTTAGTTTTTAGTTTTTAGTTTTTAGTTTTTAGTTTTTAGTTTTTTAGTTTTTAGTTTTTAGTTTTTAGTTTTTAGTTTTTAGTTTTTAGTTTTTAGTTTTTAGTTTTAGTTTTTAGTTTTTAGTTTTTAGTTTTTAGTTTTTAGTTTTTAGTTTTTAGTTTTTAGTTTTTAGTTTTTAGTTTTTAGTTTTTAGTTTTTAGTTTTTAGTTTTTAGTTTTTAGTTTTTAGTTTTTAGTTTTTAGTTTTTAGTTTTTAGTTTTTAGTTTTTAGTTTTTAGTTTTTAGTTTTTTAGTTTTTAGTTTTTAGTTTTTAGTTTTTAGTTTTTAGTTTTTAGTTTTTAGTTTTTAGTTTTTAGTTTTTAGTTTTTAGTTTTTAGTTTTTAGTTTTTAGTTTTTAGTTTTTAGTTTTTAGTTTTTAGTTTTTTAGTTTTTAGTTTTTAGTTTTTAGTTTTTAGTTTTTAGTTTTTAGTTTTTAGTTTTTAGTTTTTAGTTTTTAGTTTTTAGTTTTTAGTTTTTAGTTTTTAGTTTTTAGTTTTTAGTTTTTAGTTTTTAGTTTTTAGTTTTTAGTTTTTAGTTTTTAGTTTTTAGTTTTTAGTTTTTAGTTTTTAGTTTTTAGTTTTTAGTTTTAGTTTTTAGTTTTTAGTTTTTAGTTTTTAGTTTTTATTTTTTAGTTTTTAGTTTTTAGTTTTTAGTTTTTAGTTTTTAGTTTTTAGTTTTTAGTTTTTAGTTTTTAGTTTTAAGTTTTAGTTTTTAGTTTTTAGTTTTTAGTTTTTAGTTTTTAGTTTTTAGTTTTTAGTTTTTAGTTTTTAGTTTTTAGTTTTTAGTTTTTAGTTTTTAGTTTTTAGTTTTTAGTTTTTAGTTTTTAGTTTTTAGTTTTTAGTTTTTAGTTTTTAGTTTTTAGTTTTTAGTTTTTAGTTTTTAGTTTTTAGTTTTTAGTTTTTAGTTTTTAGTTTTTAGTTTTTAGTTTTTAGTTTTTAGTTTTTAGTTTTTAGTTTTTAGTTTTTAGTTTTTAGTTTTTAGTTTTTAGTTTTTAGTTTTTAGTTTTTAGTTTTTAGTTTTTAGTTTTTAGTTTTTAGTTTTTAGTTTTTAGTTTTTAGTTTTTAGTTTTTAGTTTTTAGTTTTTAGTTTTTAGTTTTTAGTTTTTAGTTTTTAGTTTTTAGTTTTTAGTTTTTAGTTTTTAGTGTTTTTAGTTTTTAGTTTTTAGTTTTTAGTTTTTAGTTTTTAGTTTTTAGTTTTAAGTTTTAAGTTTTAAGTTTTTAGTTTTTAGTTTTTAGTTTTTAGTTTTTAGTTTTTAGTTTTTAGTTTTTAGTTTTTAGTTTTTAGTTTTTAGTTTTTAGTTTTTAGTTTTTAGTTTTTAGTTTTTAGTTTTTAGTTTTTAGTTTTTAGTTTTTAGTTTTTAGTTTTTAGTTTTTAGTTTTTAGTTTTTAGTTTTTAGTTTTTAGTTTTTAGTTTTTAGTTTTTAGTTTTTAGTTTTTAGTTTTTAGTTTTTAGTTTTTAGTTTTTAGTTTTTAGTTTTTAGTTTTTAGTTTTTAGTTTTTAGTTTTTAGTTTTTAGTTTTTAGTTTTTAGTTTTTAGTTTTTAGTTTTTAGTTTTTAGTTTTTAGTTTTTAGTTTTTAGTTTTTAGTTTTTAGTTTTTAGTTTTTAGTTTTTAGTTTTTAGTTTTTAGTTTTTAGTTTTTAGTTTTTAGTTTTTAGTTTTTAGTTTTTAGTTTTTAGTTTTTAGTTTTTAGTTTTTAGTTTTTAGTTTTTAGTTTTTAGTTTTTAGTTTTTAGTTTTTAGTTTTTAGTTTTTAATTTATAGTTTTTAGTTTTTAGTTTTTAAGTTTTTAGTTTTTAGTTTTTAATTTATAGTTTTTAGTTTTTAGTTTTTAGTTTTTAGTTTTTAGTTTTTAGTTTTAAGTTTTAAGTTTTTAGTTTTTAGTTTTTAGTTTTTAGTTTTTAGTTTTTAGTTTTTAGTTTTTAGTTTTTAGTTTTTAGTTTTTAGTTTTTAGTTTTTAGTTTTTAGTTTTTAGTTTTTAGTTTTTAGTTTTTAGTTTTTAGTTTTTAGTTTTTAGTTTTTAGTTTTTAGTTTTTAGTTTTTAGTTTTTAGTTTTTAGTTTTTAGTTTTTAGTTTTTAGTTTTTAGTTTTTAGTTTTTAGTTTTTAGTTGTTTGACAGGACTTTTTTTCATATTGTGTCACATTGTGCTACAGAAATTTTACTTTTTTAAAAATCTGTTTTTTATTTTGAATTAAAAATCATTTTTGCATATTAAGTTATTTTATTACTTTTGGAACAGTCTACTCTTTATAGGCAAGAATTGGTCAAACCAAGCTAAGCTTACTGCAAAGTAACACTCACTTCAGTGAATTTTTACCATGCTCTTGACACTGAAACCTTTCCCAGTATCTCATCGTGAAGGTTTAATGACCTCTAACTTCTATGACTCTACAACTGCAGTGCTCGTGTTAACCTATATAATAAAAGCAGACTAGCTACGGTACAACTCGTTCCTTAAGTTAATCAAGTAACAAGTCATGAACGCTGTAGATCTTCTCGCTATGATTATTCTCGTTCTCGGAACAACCGATTCTCGCCCAGCAACAAAACGTCGTCACCTTGAGGATTTTGTCGATTTGGTTCAACCTGGTCCCACCTTGGAGTTCACGTACCCTGCATTGGCTCCGGCCAGTATTTGCGGCCACAATCTGTTGATCGATTGCCAGTACCATGACCAGGGAATTCCGTGCAAAATTCATCACCTAGCAAGTAATAAGATCTGTGGATGCTTCGACGTAGGTTCTGGACTGCAAGGGACTGCAATTGAATTTAAGGACGAAAAGGTGGCGATGAAACCTCATGATTTCAGTCATTATCCAGCGAAAAGGCATCGAGAAGCATCACAAATGAATAGTTTTTAAGTTGTAATGTAGCTATAAATTAAAATAAATGAAACTTTTCATCTTCAGTTCACATTTCCTCACTTGTGTTCTTAGCAAAAAAAAAGAATCCTCCTTGATTAGTATGCATTGCCTCCAGCTCAGCAGTATAGTTGAAAGCTTTTCCCAGGATGTTTGTGTTTGATGATGGTGACAGCAAGCTGGTTGGTGGTGCATCCTCAGCCTGCAGGGACACCTAATGAAGAGGAAAAATCTCGACCAACTCTTTTGCGCTTCCTCCGGAAAAGCCATTTGCTGGCACCTGATGGCACTTGGTACGTGTCTTTGCATACATTTACGAGGAGTTTTTAGTGGGTAAAATTTCCCACAAGCTGGCAGCAAGAGTGGCTTGCATTTGAAAGTGTTCTGATGATGTAGTTTTTGTCATTTAAGGTTTTTTTTTTTGGTTAACTTAAAAGTAGTTTATCAAAAACAAAATTGCAACCCTTAATTGTTCCTGTTCAATCTTCAGTGCCATGCAAATAAGCTGCCACACCATCATCCTGTAGTAGAAGCTCCAATCTGGGTCATCGCTGCCACACCTGCTACAGACCGCGAGGTGTTTTGGGTAGCTAGCCGTACCGCGAAGTCTTGCAACGGTCAGCAGGAAATGCTCGAATCACCTCATGTTACCGCGGCTGTGGTGATCGTATAAAACGAATCGGTTTCCAATGACCAGCCACGGTTGAGTTTGCGACGGCGGACAGGTCCGGGTCAGTCACCCAATTTGAAAGGCAAAATGAAGACCCTTGGAATCGAGCTAGTGGCCACGTTGGCAATTTTGGCGGTCGCTGAAGTCGCGGCGTATTCAGTGCGATACCCAAATTATGGGGATTTAGTTCAACCAGGGCCGGCCGTGGAGTACACTTATCCGATCAAACCTCCGGTAGGCGCATGTCCCCAGAATCTGCTGGTAAGCTGCAACGAGCACTACGAGAGTGTCCCCTGCGAAGGAGCCCACGGTCACCAGAAACCCTACGATGGACCAGGCTACCATCAGCCACCACCGCCACCTCCACCAGGATACGGCGTAGGTCCGCAGTACGGAGATGGCGAATACGGTGACTACGAAGACGACGAGTACGGAGTGAACTCGGAAAAGAGTCGCGCAATGGGTGGTCGCAACAAGTGGATGAAGAAGTTCTACAAGCTGAAAAGCAAACGCGGCAAGCATCGAGGCCATTGGCGTCGCGAGGGATCGGAACTGGAGGACATGTCGATGGAGGATGAAGAAATGTGAATGAATTTTATTTGGGAGTTCTTGAAATAGTTATAATATGTAATCGTTTTGTTCAATATAATCTCATTCACAATTTAATTTGGTTTTCAGACGTTACACCAATATCACAAATTCCTTTCAAGCTTAATGATTGATTTGTACCAATGATAACTGATCTCGAAGAAAATCCGATAGTTTGTTTTCTAAACATATTGATTTAACGAAATCGATAAAAGTTGCCCCAACTCCTCTTCGAATTGTGTGAAACTTTATTCTAGGGGTACTTTTGTTCTCTAATCATGAATTCGAGGACTAATTCGTGACGCTGGGACGGTATAACCCCTTTCAATTTTATCATTAGAAAACTGCAGTCGGAAATGGTGATGATTTGAATATTTGGGATCAAAATGACTGTAAAATTGGACACCCGATTTGATGGCGTACTCAAATAGAAAAGGAGCAAAAACAATTGTGGTAAAACAAATTTATTTTGTTTAAGAATATGTTACAAATGCATAACTATCGTAGCTTTAACAACCTATTGCATCATCGCCATTGGCATCTCCTCATCCATCGCCATCTGTTCGCCCATTTCGCTGGCATCTCGGTGGTGATGGTGATGATGCTTGTGATGCTTCTTCTTGTGCCACTTCTTGTGTCGGTACTGATCGTCATGTCCCGACGCAGCCGGCACCTCCTGATGATATGCTCCTCCTGCTCCGTGGCCTCCTCCAGCATGACCATGGCTGCACGGAATAACCGTATGGTGCGGATTACAGCTGATCAACAGGTTGTGCCCACACTTGGCCGCCGGAGGAACCGCCGGGTAGGTGTACTCCACAGCCGGTCCCGGTTGGACCACGCCACCACCACCGTGTCCGTAAGGTTCCGGTCGGGCCATTGCCACTCCGACCGTAACGGCCAACGATACCAAGATGAAGGCTTTCATTGTTGAAGCAAACTTGGATGACCTCAAACTGATGCCTTCTTGGAACTAGGATTCCGGCTTATATACTGATGAAAAGCTGTTTAAATTTTACATCAGTCCTGGATTGCATAACCTCTACGTGGTTCCTGTCTGATTCATCGTGTTTAGAAGAAAAAAATGAAATCATGTTGTCCAGTTGCCACCGAAAAAAATGTTTATTTTGCACGCACTATTGGGTTTCATAACAGTTTAGACTCAGAACGTGTCTTCAGCGAAAATGTTTAAATTTAAACACGAAAAGCTTTTGGTGACTTTTTGCTGAACTATGTGGGCCAGCTATTCGATGCTTAAATATTTTGCAAACGAGTGGTGCACCCGTGCATTTTGATGCATCACATTCTTCCAAAAACTGACTAAGCTTAAAATGCACAGTATGCACTCAAAACCACGTTTCCACAGCACCGCAAAATGAATATAGTGTTGTTCTTTTTACACATGCATCCTTCAAAGGCAACCAATGTTTAAAAATAACTCTTCAACACTGGAAGGCCCATTTTTAAGAATCTTCAAAATAAATCTGTAGTTTCAGAATAACATGTTCAGCTTCAATTTTTTATTCGACCCCTGAACCAAGACCATGAAGACCATGAACATCAAAATTGGACGGTTTTAAAAAGAATTATTTCAAAATCGAGTCCATGATGCAAACATTTTGGAAAAAAGAAAGCAACAATTTCCACTATTGCTGCGTACTCTTAACAATAGAACAAAATGATAAAAAAAGATTACGTCGGAGCTTTTTTTTTCAGCAAAGGCATAATTGATGAACAGTACACACCAAAGTTTTTTTTAGCTAAAATTCGGCAATTTTCATCAACTGAAATTTTAGTAAACGATTCAGTAATTCAGATTTAGCTAAATTAGGTTTTACGCCGTTACGTCATTTGACAGCTCGTGTGCACTGTTTACATGGTCTTCGTCGATTGTCGACGAATTTTCCCGAACAAAATCGACTGTGCTATGTAAACAGTGCACTCCTTCTAACCTCCAAATCGAGTCGGCGTAAAACCTGTAAACTGACATTTGACACTTTGATCATAGAATAGAGATAGATATCTCTTGATATCGATTTTTTTTATTGTCATCCTAATGGACAGTGTTGTGATTATTATTTTTTTGTACATTCATTCTACATTCTCAAACATTCACCTCAACTGTCGCTATACGAATAAGTGATGTAAGCACCAAATTTAGATATTGACATTTTTGAGATCCACAAGTGCGTACATTGTTTGGGAAGAATATAAAAAATATCAAGAGCAGATTTTTCCATTAAAAACATTTTTGGGATGATGAGTTGCTTTAACAACGTCTTGTCCTGCTAAGAAATGTTCACACGAAAGTATTGAAAGAAAACTAGGTCATAACCCCATTTTCCACACAACTCTTCAAAGTGCAACAGTTATTAAATGCAACCTAATGAGTGCAGCATTCCACGCCTTCAAAACACAGTTGTTAGAGACCTGCTCCGAAACCAACTGTTGATATCTCACTTCCGGTCCACCTTGCAGATTGATTCCCATGGCCCCGAAACACAACTACCGCTTCGAGTGGGGAGTTGTGTTCCCACGCAAACCAACCCACTGCCCAAAATCTTGGAACTCGATCCACGGACTCGCCAAACGGTAGCGGTGTGGCAACGGTGCGGTAAAACAAAACTTGCACTATTGGCAAAATGTGTCCACCGTCCGTCGATGGGCCCTGCTGAGGAACTGGCCGAGTGGTCATTCAATCGATTCGGAGTGCCCAGTCAAGACCGAGTGTGAACGAGCGTCACGGCGTTGCTGAACTCGATTCACGTGATCAGTTCATAATTTTTGTGTTGTGAGAACCTGGTGACCCAGATTTGTGGGAGGGATTTTCCGGTGAAATTGTTGGACCAAGTTTTGAGAAGATTTTTGACTGTTCAAAACATTGAAAGGTGTGAGCTATGTAAATTGGTTATATAAGAAAGTACGTTCTGCAGTTTCAAGATTAGTAGTGATCATGAAGGTGATATCGGTGATTGTCAGTTTTTTGCTGATCGCGAGTGAGGCACGGATCGTCGAGTTTTGGCAACCTCGCGGGGACCGTTTGTACAGTGAAGAATCGTTGACAGACAGTTACGGTTCGCCGTTCGTCAGTAGCCACGAGGACATTTACGAGGACAGTGATGTTACCGAAAGGAAACGAAGCCTTCGTACAAGTTACTATGAACCAAATTATGGATATTCCAAAGCTACCAACAAGTGGAAACCGGTTGAACAAAGTGTAACGAAGCCAAAAGTGAAGTCCAAATATTCCAACAACAGAAACAGTGCAAAGTATACAGCGTACGGAAAGCCACAGCAAAAACCCTGGAAGGGATTCAGCTTTGGAAGTGGACAACAGTATCGACAGCCGAAACCGGTACCAGCTCCTGTTTATGGAAATCGGAAGAAGGATCACCGATCGGCGCAGGTGTTGTACGATGAGGGATATCAAGGACCTCCGCCACCACCACCACCGCAACACTACACGGCACAAGCGCCCCTTGTGCCGTTCTATCACGTGAGTTCATTTTCTAAGTTCAAGTAACATATCTCTGAAAATTTTGTGTCAAATAAAGTTTATTTTTTACTGGCAGAAATATTTGAGGTTATTTGATTATTTTGACAACATTTTTCACATTTTGAAATTTGTTTGTTGGAAATTTAACGTAAATTTCATGTGAATTTGTTTAACAAGCTACAAAACAAAATTAAATAATTATGACGATAGATGAAATCATTTATATATAAAAAGAATGAGTCTTCTTATCTACTAATAGTTTCTGTCCAAATGACCATTTAAAATTGTATTGTTCTGGCGAACATTTTTAGTTATTTTTGTACAGTGAACTTTGTTTTGCTTGTTTTCTTGTTCTTATTTTGCTAAAATATTTAGTACTTTATAAGCATTCATCATGTTATATTTGCTTTTTTGCATTTTTGTTTAAGGACAAGGCGTTGTTCTAAACATTTTCTTTATTTTGTGTTTATCAGTGAATACCTGAAACAAACATAAACTAAACATAATAAATGTGATTTAAAATTCTTAAAATGAGAGAGACCTCATAAAAACAGAAAAATAAAAAATCCTTAAAAGATGGACATTTGAGGGCTAAGTTAAAAAAAAATATACACAGAACCAAAAATATGACCAAAAGACAATTCTCAGGGAAGATTCAGATTCAGCCGGTAAATTTACACGAAAAAACATAAAATTGGTCAATTATCTAATTTCCTTGGGTTGGTCGCATTCATTTTACCTTGAAATGGAAACAAATTTAAAACGCGATATCTCGAGTTTGAACAAAACACCCCTGAGAGCGTTTGAAGTGCTAGATCTCCTTTTTTGAATGCAACCTGGTGCATAAGATTTGGCATGCACTTTTTCGAGAAATTTAAGTTAAGAAATTTACATCTATTTTATCTATAAATTGCTGTAACTTTTGAACCTCGAGTCCAAATTTACTTGTTAAAACATTTTTTATGGGGCTCTAAAAGTGCCCAAACATCACTTTTCACTTGAATTTAACCTTGAATTGCTACACCCAAAATTCCGAGTCGAGAGAATCGTTCCCTCAAAATTTATTGTGGGCTCAGCGCCAAAATCGAGAGAATAATTCTACCAACTCACACCACCATAACAAATGTGTTCAATCGTTAATTGGTACAATAAATCTCCAACAAGTGTCATACATCGACATCTGACCACTCCTTAGACAATAAGTTGTGGTGGCTGAGGCAGTTAAGTCATTGGGTTAGTATGTCAAAGGTCTATGGTTCAATTCCCGTAGTCGCCACTTTTGGTTTTTTGTTTTGACGGATGATTTTTTTTTTTTGCAAATGATCCTCGAGAGAATAATAGAGAATAAGCTGTGTTCTCTGTGTCCGTAAATGGTACCACTATTGTCTCGTCTCGACGCCATTATTCTCTCGGACTCGCGCTGCCCAGTTTTGAGTGTGTGCTTTTCTCATTTGCAAGAACTCTTCTGGATTTTCCTCACAATTTATATAAATCATATTCAGCAACCAAACCAAGAAATTTTAATTTATTCAGGTGTCACTTCTCATTCTTTCGGAGAGTTTCTTTCTACAGATTTAATTTTAAAAAACTCAAAATTACAATTCAGTTATCACAGTTCTATTTTGACAAGCTTGTGAATTTTGAGCTTTTCAAAATTGGTTTCAATTCATTTGGAAAATTCTGTCAACATAATTGTTTAAAATTATTGATCCTCAACATTTTCTTACTTTATCTCTTAAGAGTGAGTCCACGAACAGAGCATACCCTTTTGTATGGGACGTCTTTTGGACCTCACCAATCTGCCTGAAATTTTCAAAGATTGTTTGTACATATAAAACTAGCACCTGGCCAAAATATGAGCACTCTAGGTCAACGGGAAGTGAAGGTTCGAAAACGTCAAAAATTTTAAAAAGGCTATAACTTTGGCAAAATTCAATTTAATTTCAAAATTAAAAATGTATCTGAAAGGGCTTAAAAAATGCAACAAAATGCAGGGAGAAGCATCCCAATTGGTTAAATCTAAAGTTAATTATTGGTATTTTAGTGAAAAATTAGCATAATTTTCAAACTCAAATAAAAAAGTGTTCCATCCAGATATCAACTCGTTTCGACCTGCAGCTTGTAGGGGACGTCTGGGACTACCACCTGAGACTGAGAACGCTTTGAGTAAGGCAGTTTAACATATTTAATAGACACTTTTACTTTTAGTGATTTTTTTCTTGTAGATTTTTGCTCGGGGGATCCCTTTGATCAAATTTTCCGGTGATGATTTCATCATATTCGTGTTTCTGAGACAATTCCACAATAGAAACATGCACAAAAATTTTTATTTTCATACATTTTAACCTTTTTAAAATTGAAAGTTAAAAAAATTAAGAAGCTGCTTTTTTTCTGGTGTCGACTAGTATCCTTGGAAACCAACTTGATTTTACGTTTTTGGACCTTCAAACTTTGTGTCCTGATTTGCCCCACTTCCCGTTGACCTAGAGTGCTCGTATTTTGGCCAGGTGCTGGTTTTATATGTACAAACAATTCCTGAAGATTTCAGGCAGACTGGTGAGGTCGATGCGAGATGGGACTCGCTCTAAAATAATGATGCAAAACAATTCATCAAAATCTTCATAGTGTAATCAAGCAAGATATGTTGAGTATATTTTTGTAAAGTGAATTATTCTACAGTTACTTGCTTAATTTTTAATGTTTAGATTGGTAGTTGCTACACAGAATAAAAAAAAAACAATTCCCAAAATCGTGAATTGTGTTTATAAATTTAAGAACCACGAGGGAATCTATTCACGATTTCGGGAATCGACTGGCATTTTAAAGTTAAATAATTAACTTCTTTTCAATTTTAACAAGAATCCCTTACTTTAAGGTTGATTTGTACCACTGTTCTTAAGAACTCAAATAAGCCCCTGAATCTGTACAAACTTAATAGACAACAAGGAAACTTCGACTAC
Organism: Culex pipiens pallens; assembly: GCF_016801865.2. Taxonomy (NCBI): domain Eukaryota; kingdom Metazoa; phylum Arthropoda; class Insecta; order Diptera; family Culicidae; genus Culex; species Culex pipiens. The sequence continues at coordinate 10,075 of NW_026292967.1, read as the reverse complement.
ATCGGTGTGTTGTTCTCCAATCAAATTTCATTAAAAGTCTGGAATAAGTTTGACTGATTGTTGGGTTAGATGGATGGTTTCTTTATCTTAATCTTTAATTGTTTTCTAAATCCACAGTAACAGTTGTTTTGTTTTTTCGATAACAGATACCTTGTAACCAAAGTTCTATGAACGTTAAGTTTCACTTGTCGATTTTGGTAGTATTCGCTTGGCCTAGAGAAAATCACAAGTTCAGACAAATCAACATTCATTTACCGTTACCGAGAAAATCAGCTCAAAGCATGCAAAAATATCAATCATGGGAACTGCCTTTTGATGATTGAAGCTCATTCAACGAATTATTGTTGCATGAATCTCCACACTTAAATGTATTCCTCGGAACCGTCACATGATTAATATAAATAAACCACTCATAATAAGCACAGAACAAATACCCAGAATAATTTGTTATCAATAGATTAATTTACTCGCTTTATCTTCCAGGAACTTCAACCCAAACCCTCCTGCGGCAACAGAATCGTAATCGGATGCACACCAAAAGTCACCCAAGTACCGTGTGGATACGGTGCACACCTTCAAACCTACCAGCAGCCTTCCTACTACCACCAGAGTGACGTCGTTGGATCTCCCGAACCAGCACCCTTCCCGGTTGATCCTCAATATCTACCGGACCAACCCCAACCCCACGGTTACAACCCACTGGAATCACCACTACCACCTCCACCAGCTCCAAACTCCGGCTTCTCCTACCAACCCACTCATGAAGTTCCTCCACCTTCCCACCAACTTCCGATCGCCCCCGCTGGATACAGCTTCAACCAACCCCCGCCCCACGAACCAACGACCAAACAGCCCTTCCCGTTCAACAAACACGTGTCCAGCTTCTTCCAGCCGAAAACCACCGCCAAGCCGTCCTCCTCGTACGCCCCACCCTACCAACCAACCTACAAAGCCCCGTCGGAACCGTCCGGCTTCCCGCTCCGATCGCCCCCCTCCTTCTCACACCCCGTCAAAGAACCGACCAACGAAACGCCCCACCCGGCGCCCCACATCTCGGCCTTCCCCTCAACGCAACCCCCCACAACGTCGTCGACCTCGTCCACCACGATGGCCCCCCGGCGATTGCCGACGGTTCCAGCCGACCGGGACCAGAACTACCGGGTCGTGATCGAGGACGACGTGGCCGCCGCAGCCGGGAACAAGGAGTCATCCGGCGATGAAGAACCGAGCTCGACCGTTCAGCCTCCGACGCCGACCACGCACGGTCACGAGGAGGGGCATGCGACGACACAAGCCCCGCCGCCGGCATGAGGGCAAAGGGTGGTGAGGCCGATGATGGAGGAGGGAAGACCAACCAACAACTACACTTTTGTTTTAATTTATTTTCTGCCAAAATGAGGAAATCAATAAAAATTGCGGCGTGTGTAAATTGGAGTGTTTTATTTTTCTGCTGTTTATGTGGTTGAGTTATCTGAAATTCAATACTTTACAAACATTTAGGTTTATTAATGAGTTCAAATGCTTCACCAGCGAAAAACATTGAAGACTAGCTTCCAGCAGCTCAAATTTGGCATTTTGTTCTGTGATTGAATGAAATCAAAACCTTTTGAACGTTGTTCTGAATTGAACTAATATTCTCGCTAAGCTTTCTTTGAGCATGTTGACTTGCCAAAAAAAACATTTTAGAATGCTGCTGATTAAATATAAACACTCGTCATAAATTGCGGAATCACTATAGTAGTTTATGCAATCAAATCAAAAAGATTATTTTTCTGCACGATTCGTACAGTTACAAGGTTCATCGAGCTGTAGAACTAGTCTATCCTCATTTCAAAAAGTAATACAGTCATGCCTCGGTTTAGCACCGAGGGGATGCAAAACCGATGCCGATGGGATTTTGTTTATATGGGAGACATTGGCTAAAATCGAATGAAAAATCATACTAACATCAAAAAAATGTAGTGTTTTAGAATCGGGATCATGGCAGCAAATCATTGTGATTATGGATACATGAAAATTTTCACAAAAATACGTATTTTTCCAGGATTTGGAAATTAAATTTTTTACTCTAAAAAAACCTTAAAATATTTGTAATTGCAATGATCTTGTTTTTTGTCATACATTTAGAATGTCACACATATTTTTTTTTGAAATACTGAATTTTTTTTACAAAACAACGTATTTTCGAAAAAAAATACTCAAAATTGACTAAGATTTTTTCATACATTTCGCATGTAATAACAACATTTTTTAAGATACTTCAAAATCAAACCATCCACATTAACGACCCCCGGGTCTGTTGTGGTCTCTATTGCAAGTTTCTGCTTGAACCTAGGAGTCCGAAGGCTTGAATGGGGAGAGCACCCAAACCTCTTTCTACTCCAAGGAACCTTCCACCCCAGTGTTTGAACTGACAACCTTCGGATTGCGAGTCCAACCGCCGCCAGCGATTCCACCGGAGTAGGTTTGGTTTGGTGTGTTGTTTGTACTTATGGCTTGGAGACGACTCCTACACCTGGAATGACTTAACGGCCTAACAACCAAGGCCGGGACCGACATTTTACTTCGTCATCCGATGGCAGGTTGGAGCAGATGGGAATCGAACCCAGAATCATCCGCTTACAAAGTGGACAGCGTAACCATTCGGCCACGCACTGCCACTTTTAAGATACTTAACATTTTCAAAAAACTACTTTTTTCGAAAAAATACTCATGATTTCTGTTTTTTTCCAATATGGCTATTAAATGATCGGATTTTTTTTCAAAAATTTCAAATGCAATAAATTTTGAAACTTTGAATTTTTTGTGAAAATTTAAAGTATTTTCAAAAGATTGTTATAAATTTTGAAATTTATTAAAATATCTCGATTGTTTGATACCCATATTGCGAAAAAACGAAATTTAAGTATTTATTCAAAAATACATAAATTCGAGAAAAGTACAGGCCTTCAAAGTATGCCATTTTTCGAAAAATCGGCCCCAGCAAAAAAGATATGCGTCGCACCTCGCGACGCCCGAGACGCCATTTGAATTATGTTTTATTATATATACCAAAACATGCGCAAGGATCTGGCCTACACACCAGTGATGTTTTTGGTAAACGCATTGGTGGCCAAAATGCCTCTAAAATAGACATTTTTGGAAAAATGTTTTTTTACGGGTTAAATTTCATTTAATATTGAAGGGCGGAGCGCCAGCTCCTGTTGCGTCCAATCGAGCTCATATTTGGGATTATAGCTCAGTACGCTCACCAGAACCAGCCCCTGAATGCCCGTCAAAAAGTCATTTTTGTTACACTCTAATACCCATATTGTAAAAATCTAAAATCTGGAGTATTTTTTCAAAAATACGTAGTTTTGTGATTTTTTTTAGAATTAATCCGGCTTATTTGATACCCATATTGCAGTACCTAACAATAATTTTGAGTAATTTTTCGAGAAACAATGCATTTTCAAAATACAGGAAAAATACGTAGCAAAACCGGGGCATGACTGTACTTTTCGATTCAATTATTTTTAGTATCGAAAATATGTCATATTTCATCGTTCGAGAATGACAGGGAAAGTAAGAGCTTTCACAATGAAAATGCAAAAACAAATGTTATGCATTAGATAACAATTTCAACAGTTTCATTTTCACCATTCAACAATATTCCAAGCTTGCTTGGAACATCATCTAACTCCATCGTGCCCCTTATGTTGCCACTTTGACGTTCAATTACGGCTTATAAAAGCGCTTTCAATAGAAATTAAGCGATAGATAGCTCAATAGCAAAAGGATCTCAAAAGTTTTTTTAAATAGTAAAAATCAGCAAATTAGATGTTGTTAAAAGAGATTTGTATGTTTTTCTTTCAAGGGTGTATATCATCATTGATTGATTTAACTATAAATCTTACAAAATATTTGTTCAGTAATGATGCAAAATTGCCCTTCATATTTTTTTCTGGAAAATTCAATGGAAACTGACAGTACAATACTTTTAACAATTATTTTTGACAAATTCTTTTAATTATTTTTGTGCAAGATTTTTTAAATGTTTCATCTATGTTATGATATCCCATAACATAGATGAAACATTTAAAAAATCTTGCAATAAATCGATGCCCCTGTGTTCTCTTATTTAACTAGATATGAAAACCAGCATGCTCACAACAACAGACATCCAACTGTTTGTTTTGTTTACTATTTTCTTCAACTTGAGGATGACCATAACCTGCATCTTTTGGCAAATTGTATCTACTGCAAATTATTCTAAGAGTGATTTCTCAAGAAACTGTATGACTTTTTTCTTGCAATATAAGGTCAATTGCAACTGCCCTCCACCCATTTCAAAATTTCACAAAAATTATTGATTTTTTTTTATTGAAAACTCTTTCAGAAACAACAACAAATCACTTTTCTAGATCAAGTCATACTGGTGTGCTGCCTATGATCGCATAAATGTCCCATATGCATTTTTTTGCTCTTGAAAAATATAGTCAAGGTTTCATTTATCTTGAATATCTATCTTCTCGTGTTTTGAATTGAAACAACTCAATGTTTTCAAATATTTTTTGTATTTTTTGGGCAGTTTTTAAACAATTTGGAGTAGTTTTTAATTGTTTTTTTTTTGTATAGCTTAATTTTGTTACAAGGGTAATTCTCAACCACCTCACACGAAATCGGACAAAGTGGCCCCGACCCTTAGTCGATTTTTTTGTCCCTGATTACGAATCCGAGGGCAATTTTCCGATATCTCGTTAGAGAAGGGCCGTACGGTCATTTACATTTAAAAAATGCGAATAAAAGACATGTTTTTCAATAATTTGCAGCCTGTAATGCCGATGAGATGAAAATTTGGTATCAAAGGAACTTTTATGTAAAATTGGACGCCCAATTTGATGGCATACTTAAAACTCCGAAAAAAAACTTTTCTCTTCGAAAAAAAATCAAAAACAGTTTTAAAAACTTTACCATGTTTCGTTACTCAAATTAAAAAAATAACATAAACAATTTTATGTACTTTTTGAATCTTTATTAGCCGAGAAGGGTCATTTTTTATTTAAAACTATATTTTCATTTTAAAATTTCGTGTTTCGTTTCGTTGCAGAGTTATTTTTTACAGTGTAACAATGTTCTACAAAGTTGTAGAGCAGACAATTTCACAAATTTTGATATGTTAACATAACGGATTTGCCATCACGAGTTATCACGGTATAATGAAAAAAAAAAAATCTTGAGAGTCTTCATTCCAAATTTCCAAAATAAGTTTCTGTAATTTGATTTTTTTCAATTTGATTGTAACCTCATTAAAAACAATAATCGCAACATTGATGCATTTCTGAAGAAAAAAGAACCAATCTTAGTCTACAGCCTATAAAAGAGCATCGCAATCTAATCACTAGTTTTAGTCTTAATCTAGACAATCGTGATGCAATTCTCATCAGTGAAAGTTGCGCTTTTGGCTCTCGTGCTACTGCTCTTTAATCACAATAAAAGTCTGGCGAGTAGTTCCTCGTTCCTTGCCAGTGGAGTCATCAAGATTTCCATTTCTCGGCCAATAACAGTTCCTCCCACCACGTGCCCTAATGGAACGCTGTTTCACAAGAAACGCTGCCGGATTGTGTTTTAGAAATGCACTAAAATTATCTTTTTTTGGAAGAATAGTTTCAAATTAAATCCAAGTAATCGTTTAACCCTGTTTAGAAAACATTTCAAAATTCGATGTTTCAAAATTTAAATATTTATCTAGTAAAGTGAAACTCCAACAAACAATGGTCAATGTCATCACGGTGGTGGCGCCAGCTGTTCCAGCGAATGAAACTCTCCGGACGCAAACAGCAAGTACACTTTCTATCACACATATTTTATTTTTAATTTCGAAACACCCTAACATCTACAACTTCCCCTCGCGCTCAACCCCGCTCACGGATGCAAGCACCCGCAGGTGCACCCGCTCTTGTGGCAACACTCGGCGCACTGGCCACAGGTCCGGCACACCGGAACAGACTTTTTCTGGCAGGCGGCGCACTGCGGGAACCGTAGCTCGTTCATGTTCTGTTTTTCCCAGTTGTACGGGTTGTACACGGAGGGATTCTGGAGACCCTGCTGGTGATGATGGTGGTGGTGGTGGTGCCGGATGTGGCCATGGTCGGGGTCGTGTTGAGACGTGAGGTCACGTTTGGTCAACCGGTAGCCTTTCAGAGGTTTGCTCTGATGAGAAGACTGTTGGTCGAAGTTGTTAGGTTAGAGGAATTGGTACGCAGATGATCGTCGTTATCTTACCACTGGTCTTTTCTCATCCTTGATGTAGGGAATGATGGGAACCTTGTTCAGGATGATCGTCTCTGGGGTTCCATCGGCATGTCGTTGCTTACGCTCCAAAGTTTTGGTACCGGCATCGGACTCTGTCGGGTCAAGGTCTGCAAGAAGAGCTGTTAGTTTGGTCAGAAGTACTCTGAAGATCACTTCACTTACCTTCATCTTCACTTTCGGAATCTTGAGAAATCTCAACCAAGGGTTCCTCATCCATGATGATGTAGCTGCTTGGTTCGTACCCCATGGGAACGCTTGCTGGTTGTGCCTCAGTAGTTGAAATAACTCGAGCTTCCTTCGATCGTGTCTTGATCTCCTGCACTGGCTTGGACTCCAAGCGAGTCTCCTCAGGTTTTCCCTCAGTATCAACCTCTATAATCTCGATCTCCCCAACGTCGTCTTCCACACTTTGCTCGGTCTGCTCAGTGCCAGCAGTCTCGTTTCGAGCAGCATCCGTTGCGTCCTCGTGACTGTCGACGGTGAACCCGTCCGTGAACAGCACTTCTTCCACAACTCCCTCCGCCAGTTCCACCACCTCATCACTATCATCGTCACGAACGATTTCTACCAGCACTGCCTGCGGAGTGGCCACCTGTTTGCCACTCTTCTTGATCGCGCTGATCAGTCGACCTTCCTTGTCCTCCTGAACCACCTCTTCCGACACCTTTTCAACGACGCTCGTTCCAACTTCACCATCACCACCCTCAGCATCCTCAAACGATTCGACCACATCGATCTCCACCCGTGACTCGTGCTGGCCGTGAACCGCTCCCGTTGAACTCTTCTCCTTCACCTCCTTGCTACCAGCAGCACCCCTAACTGGTCTCGTGTTGGCGTTGATCAGCACGATCGACACCAGCATCACCGCTATCAGCAGAACCGTTCCGACGAGTGCACGCATGATGATCATCACTTTTGGGACATCCGGACGCGAAACTCTCACACTCTCTAGACGGACGGCTGTGGACCGACAGTTGGGCGGCACGCCCGAATCGGCGGATTTTTATGGCATTCAGAAGGGTCGTACGTGATGTTGGTGAGGGGATGTTTGTCAAACAGAATTCCCGCAGACAAAAACTGTGGTCGTTTGCACTGACGGCAGCGTGGCGATACGAGGTACCAGGCCAAGGGTTATGTTACCTTGACCCTGGGCATGGGTGCAGCACTGTCAATGTGGTAAACAAAGCTGCGTTGTTTGGAGTTACCAGTTTACGCTCTGTGATCTCATTCTAAACAAGTTAGGTGATAAGAGGGTAACGGATATAATCAAATGTTTCAATCATTATTTTAATCGCAGAAATGTTCACTACTCACTGATCTACCAATCAATTGAAACGAATTGCATTCTTAAATTGTAATCCAGAAGTTACTGTTTTGAATCCCGCGGTAAACACTTGACCCGTAAAAACCCAAAATGTTTTGGATTTGAATGCTTCCGGTTTGCAAAGTGAAGGGGGTTAGATGCACTATCTAGTATAGTTGTGATCCATCCTTCCTTCCTTTAAGGGAGGCAAAACTAGCTGTAATGGCCACTCCGGATGATTCCAGATACCGGTTCCCATGAGGCAATTTCTTAGGAATACACAAAATGGTCAAGTGACACTTCAAACTTCTTGGAATAATTAGATGTGTTGAATGACGGACGAATGAAATAAGTTGATATTTGGCGTGAGAGTCATATACCAGAACTATTCAAAATTCCATGTGAGCATGTATTGCTCTTTGATAAAATCTTGTTTCTAGTAGTACATGGTCCAAACAGGCAAGATAGAAATTGTTGAAGGTTAATGTTACGCCCTCTTAATCCCACTTACAGAAAATCTGTTCTTGAGACCGTCGGTCATCGGAGAGTCACTCGAAGTCAAGCAACTGCCCTCTTGCAATGTCTGGAGTACGTTACTGAAAGTAAATGAAATTATTTTTCAATTCAGTTTCAAGTCTACATGAAATTTTCCGTAACTCTTAGATGTTTCCTTCTTCGGTCTGTTCCTGTCCACCGGCCAGATGGACCAAGTTGACAAAATCTACCGCAAAATCAAAACCGGCGACTCCGAGCTGATGGACTACCTAGTTGATACCAGCGCACCCCGAGAGTGTGCCATTGCGATGCACCGGTTCTTCCGGACGTACAAGATAACCGTCCTGCCAAAGCGAGCTCTCAGCTTGTTGAGTGGTGAGTTGTATGCGAAAATCCCACCCCGTGATGACTAACGAACTCACCCTACTATTCTCTACCACAGCTCGCAACGACGGCATCCCCCGCCGGTTGATCGCTCTGGACGTCCTCAACCTGATCCACCACGAGTCTTCGTCCGGCATGAGACTCCAACTAGCGACGGCGTACCTTCGGATGATGCAGCAGCTGACCCTGCGTGGCTATCTGACGCCCAACGAAATCCGCATCGTCATCAGTCCGTACGTGGCCGCTCCGGTGCTGTTGCCCGGTCCGAACACGATGCGGGACATTGCCACCAAGTCGGCCACGCTGTTGGAGCTGTTTTTGAACGTTGACCTGCTGGATGATCCAGAGCGGCTCTCGGAAGAACTTGGCAGGGAGTCGGCCAGATTGCAGCGACGACGGCAGTGTCGACGGTGTGGAGTGATGACTTCAGAACAGCGGTGACCTTGTAATAAATGTTTATGATGGGGGTTTGCGTGAAGAATTTAGCACGTGTTTGTTCTTGGTTGTGGAATGACGGTTTATGATGGCCTAATTAACGCATCAAATCAAATCAAAAGCACCGTAAACTTCAATGTTTGAATGGTTTATTCACTAAAATGTTCAACCTACCATCGCAATCTTGAAATTTTTTGAATCGTTTGCATTTTTGTATTTTCCGTGCATTGTTTTTTTTTTCAAAAGTACACGGTGAAAATAGAGTTCCCAAAATCGTGAACAAGCGTTAATGAAAATGGGAACCACGAACAAAGTGTTCAAATCTCATGGTACGGTTTTGGAAATCATACCATGGGATTTGAACACTTGGTTCGTGGTTCCCATTTTCATGAACGCTTGTTCACGATTTTGGGAACTCTTTTTTCTCCGTGTACCCTTTATTGACAACTTCAAATTTTTTATAACTTTGATATTATCATCATCGTCTAACCAGCAATCATATCGGTATCCAAAAGAAGTCAGGGACACATACTTGAAGACCAAGCGTTGTTTTACAACAGTAACAGGTCGACTCACTAAGCGCAGGTAAACATCCCCACAAACGACCCAACTCAAGGTAAGCTTTCTCCGCGCAAAATGCAACGACGATTTTATTGGGCCAACAACAGTCACGAAACTGATAAGCGACGCCAATTGTCCCCCCTGAGTCACCACCCCCGACGAGTGTGTCTTAAAGAGATAGTGGGAAGGGTTAATGGTTCTTAAAAGGAAGAAAATAAAATACCTCAGCACTTGATTCATTCAATCGTTGGTATCCCGCGAGCTTAAACCATTCGTGGAATTGTTCCTAATTTAGTCGCAAAATGTTACACAAATTGTGTTGTGGAAGCAAAAGTTACAGCATGGAGTCCGGATCAGTTGGCAGGGATAGTGTCGCTCAGGAATCGGTAAACCTAGATTGCAGTGTGGTTAATCTTACGAAATTTAACTCTTATTTGTGTCGTAGAGTACCGGATCAGTCTCCACCGTAACAGTTCAACCTGGATTCAAAAATATTAACACGGAAAGTGCACCAACGAGTACAGAAAATGGAAGTTAATTTGCATAATTTTTAAGTGAAAATATAAACAATCGAATCTTTATTGCTTAATTTAGTATGCTACA
>NW_026292966.1:0-25000 GCF_016801865.2 Culex pipiens pallens | reverse complement strand
CATATAGACCCCCGTTGATCAGGTAGATATCCATGCCATAACTTCCGGGAGTTCTTGGATGACCTAGTACATTCTAACAGATCACAAGGTAACCATCGTAGGTCACGGAAGCTACCAGCAATTATCACGATGGTGGATACACTGGTACAGACCCATGTTGAACAGGTAGATAATCAGTTCATTATTTCCGGAAGTTCTTGGATAACCCAGAACCTGCTGTAGAATATACAGCGTAGGTCACTGAAGCTATTTTGAATAACCTGGAATTACATTATTATTAATAAAAATATATAATACTTTATAAAACTAAAAAATACTTAAAACTCTTTTTACGCGAGCAATTCAAAATAGCGCGAACTCTTTTTACGCGAAAAATTCAAAATAGCGCGAACTTTTTTTACGCGATTTTTTTTTACGCGAGAACCAAATTTCGCGTAAAAAGAGGTTTGACTGTATATGGGAGACATTGGCTATAATGGTATGAAAAATCATGCAAACATAAAAAAATATAGTGTTTTGGAATCGGGATGATGTCAACTATCCATTAAAATTATAATTTTATGAAAATTTTCACAAAAATACGCAATATTCCTGAATTTTGACAATGCATTTTTTTTCTCTAAAGAAACCAAAAATATATTGTTATTGCAATATGGGTATCAATTGCTCAGTTTTTTTTTTACATTTCGAATGTTAAATCATTTTTTTCAATAAACACTCAAAATTTTCACAAAACTACGTATTTTCGAAAAAATACTCAAAATTTCAGTTTTAACAATATGGGTATCAAACGATCAGGATTTTTTCATACATTTCGAATGTAATAACATTTTTTTAACAATCAAAATTTTCATAAAACTACGTATTTTCGAAAAAAAATACTCAAAATTTCAGTTTTTACAATACGGGTACCAAACGATCAGGATTTTTCATACATTTCGAATGTAATAACAACATATTTTGAAAATACTCAAAATTTCACAAAAGTACGTATTTTCGAAAAAAAAAATACTCAAAATTTCCGTTTTTACAATGTGGGTATCAAACGATCGGGATTTTTTTTATACATTTCGAATTTAATATCAATTTATTTTTAAATACTCAAAATTTTCACAAAACTATGTATTTTCGAAAATATTTTCAATTTTTTTTTTTAAATGAATGTGATATTTTTTTTTAAATACTCAAAATTTCCATAAAACTACGTATTTTCGAAAAAATGCTAAAAATTTCAGTTTTTACAATACGGTAATCAAACGATCAGGATTTTTCATACATTTCGAATGTAATAACAACATTTTTTGAAAATACATCAAAATTTCACAAAAGTACGTATTTTCGAAAAAAAAGTACTCAAAATGTCCGTTTTTACAATGTGGGTATCAAACGATCAGAATTTTTTCATACATTCCGAATGTTATAACAACATTTTTTGAAAATACTCAAAATTTTCACAAAACTACGTCATTTCAAAAAAATACTCAAAATATCAGTTTTTGCAATATACTTTTTAACAATATACAGTTTTTACAAAATACTGTCGCGGTGCGTCTCAGTACTAATATTAAGTTAGGAGAATGAAGGAATAGAAAGTTGCGTGCTGGGAAAATGTAAAATGTAAAATAAAAATTGTTTAATAAAAAAAAGAAAGAAAAAAAATTGGTGGTTAGAAAAAAGTGGGGTGTTGTTATTATATTCGAAATGTTTGAAAACCCCAATCATTTGATACCCATATTTAAAAACTGAAATTTGGAGTATTTTTTCAAAATAAGTAGTTTTGTGAAAATTTCGATTTTTCCACAAATTTGCATTATAAATTTTGAAATGTGTGAAAAAATGCCGATCATTTGATACCTATATTGTAAAAACTAAAATTTTGAGTATTTTTTTTTTTCGAAAATACGTAATTTTGTGAAAATTTTGAGTATTTTCAAAAATTGTGGTTATTACATTCGAAATGTACGGAAAAATCCTGATCGTTTGATACCCATGTTGTAAAAACTGAAATTTCGAGTATTTTTTTTTTCGAAAATACGTAGTTTTGTTAAAAATTTTCGTGTTTGCATAATATGTTGTTAATACATTCGAAATGTATGAAAAAGTCCCGATCATTTGATACCCATATTGAAAAAACTGAGTTTTTAGGATTTTTTTCGAAAATTCATAGTTTTGTAAAAATTTTGAGTGTTTTCAAAAAAATGATTTTACATTCGAAATGTGTTGTCTTTAACATTATTTTTTTTGCTTTGAAAATCGAACAAAATGTTGCAAAAATTCGAAATCACAAAAAAAAACATTTTGCATTATTCTAAATGAATTTCTGATAGTAAAATATTTTTTCCCAACGTAAAATTTCCTTATTTAAATATTTGATCCTGAAATTCAAAATTCGTAAGAAAATCATTAAAACCTTTTAGCTGATAAAAAAATTAACTAACCTATGTTATACAATGTATTTTAAATAATAAACAATACTGTTAACATATTTTTTCCTATGAAAATTTTATTTTTTTAGCGACAAGTTTGTGGTCCCCGGAAACACGTGCACTTTGAATTTATCAAAAATAATTAGGCAGGGCCGAATGATTTTTGTCCAAAATATGTATGGGGAACTAGGGCGGTTCGCTACACCCACATATATGCATCAAACTAATGATAAAAAATTCGGTATGGCACCATGAAAAAGGGCTCTTGCCTGAAATTTGGCGTGGTTTACCGAAATATTTTGTCGGGGGGTCTAGAGCATCTTTTTTTCTTGAAGATTGTTTTTTCGATTTAATGGGATATTTCGTTGAAAATCGGTACATTTATGTTGATATCACTCAAATTTCTTATGAATATGCCTTGGGAGACTCTAACCACCTATATTTGAATAATATTAAAAAAATACCTTTTGAGGCTGGATCTTAATTGGACTAAGTTGGTTCCATATCAAAAACATTGTCAAAAACAGACTTTGCTGTGCACTTGGTTTCTGAAGAATTATTCATTCAGATGAAAATTAGCTCATGATCTTTAGTGCGATCTATTTTTGTGAGGAATACACCTACCACAAAGGTGGAATAAATTAGTTTTTGGAGAAATTCTGGAATCTAGAAATAAAATTTGCATTGGCCTAACCGGTTTCCCACAAATGCCCAAAAAATCTAATTAAATTATATTTGAATAATTGTATGAATTCATCGAATGGCGTTGCATTCGTTACTTCACGTGGAAAAGGTGATTTCCTTGATTCTGTTATAGCTCCAACTTCAGGTTCGTCACTTACCCCCCTCAAGTCTCCCACCCAACCAACTTGAAGCTTTCACTTGCACCACAAATCGAAAAACGTGCACCCATCGATTCCTATTCCTTTAGCACTACACACATCAACCTAGGCATGCAATCGTGGTCTGGAGCTTTTATTTGCTCATAAATGGAGATGGCGCTATTGTTTGTTTGATATTTACCTTCAATAATAGAGACTGAATTGCCAGCCGGGGGTCCATCCCTTTTTCCTAGATGTGGGTTTGGTGGTCTTTACCTCGTGATTGACGGCCCCTTGGCATCTGGTCATCAGCATCAGCATGGTATAACCGACAGCCGGCGTTCAATAGGGTGGTGTTTGGGCTGTCAATCGACCCTGACACCAACCACATCATCATCATCATCGGTATTAACCCTTGACGACTCAATCTTGGACTTTAAAAAATTTCCAAGTTATTAAAAATCAATTTTTGTGTGGTCAAAATAATATAGTTTTCATAGTCAGAAGTAAAAAATCAAAATAAATACCAGAAATAACAAAATATGGACAGAACAGGGTTAAACCTCTCCAACTTAACAATCGAATAGCAATAAAGTAGTGCACAAATATTGAGTCAAGTTGAGTGCGGAAGTGAAGCCACCACCTTCAACTTTGGCGTGGCGTCATCGCACCCGGTAGCGCATTTTATGATGGGGAGCATTAAGTCACAACTCAACTCGCCTCAAAACGACGCGATATTTTTAAGCTGATTAACCACCTTCACCAGCACGACGATTTAGGGGCGCTGATTTGGAAATCACGAAATTAAACAAATGCTTGCACCGCGTGCGCGCGCTTGACTTTGGCGGTTTCCTGTGCGGCCGTTAATTTAACGACACTTTATCGAACATCTTTATGTACCATGGCGGTGGCGGCGACCTGTGTGATCCAAATTGGGTTTATGGCAGTTTAATGGGTCGTGAAAAGTGTTTCAAGTTCGTCTATTCGGCTGCCTTATTTCGGCGGACAAAGTTGTTTTATCTCATTAGTTGAGCTATAAAGAGATACTTAAGCATGCAGAATTGTCAATGCTTAGTATTTTTTGCTCCAAACTGCATAACGCCCAGCATTTAAAAAACTTAAAAGTTGAATGCATTAAAAAATATTATTTCCTTTCTGCTGAAATAAAAATAAACTTTGTTTTTGGGAGTTCCAATCAGCATCCGAAAATCTTTAAACTTTTGACAGTCTTATTAATCATGCAAAACGACTACAAATGTACCAATCAATTAGCGATTTGCAGTGTTTGCCCAGTTACCCGAAATCGTGCTCATCGAGACTAATCACTGTCGAGTTTGACCACAAAATCAATAAGCCAAAACCCAAACTAATCAATCATGTTGTGTAAACTGCCAAACAGCTGCCACGATTTGTTTTTGTCTTTCTCTGTCAGGTGGGCAAGCTTTTCGGTCAGATCCATCACTTGGAGTTGCACTTTTATAGGTCAAAGTTATTTCTTCTCGCAGGCAAGCAAACGTGTGCCTAAATATCAAGAGTTTTTTTTTGTTTTACTTCAACTACAAGAGGTTAAACTGCCACACATCAAGATCTGGTCCTACAAGTTGCTTTACACTGGGCACCGAGCTCGCTCACAGTTTAGCATTATAACAAACCACTTTTGTTTCTAATGCTTGCTGCCAGGTTTACCACATTAGACAACACTTGGACTTGGACGGTTTTTTTTCCCTCAGTTTTATTGGCTCGCTAATGGACGGCATTTCAGAACCGGCAACCTGTCTCAAATGAGTCCGCAAACGACGTCTCGACGTCGTGAGAATAACATTTGAAAAAGTGTCAATAATCCGTCACTTGAGCTGGCATATAGCTGTCCGCCAAATGGCGAGTTTAGGAAGGCATCAAGTGCCAGGGGATAAAAATCACCGGCTGCCGGCTGGAAGGCGATTTGATTAACAGGCAGGCAAATAGAACCTTTTGGAGGGAGGGATCTTATTTAAGAATACACCGAAAATGCATGAATTTACATAAACCTTCAAAAATATGTTCGAAGACTTTCAGAAAGTGTTAACAAATCCATTCGAAATATATAGAATTGAGAATTTTTGTTTTGTATTTTTGTATGCATAGCTCGAAATTGACAAAAAATAATCACCTTTAATCTATCTTTTGAAATGCGTTAAGTTAAATTACACTGCAAGTATCTTTCCTTTTTTGTAAAAAAAATACCAATATTTTTTTACTTATCCAAATTTTCAGGCAGTAAAAATCATAAAAATTATGCAAAGGATCTTATTTTGTTGGCAAGAGGATATTACAATATAAAAAGCAAAAATTTTGATTAAATCTTATGTTTTTTTAATTAAATTTTCGATCGTTATTAAGCTTTCCATTATTTGGAACTTTATTTTGTGAGGACATATATAAATAAACTTCAACTGATCCAAATTTCATGATATTTTCTATTGATCTGTATCCTAAACTGAACTAAATTCCAGCAAAAGTCAAGTAAGATTCGTTGCTTCAAAAAATACTTCTCAAATATGATATTGATTCAATATTAAGTCTAAATAATTACTCTAACAAATTAAAAAAAGAAGTTGTTGGCTAGGATAACAAAAAAAGCATATAACTTAAATAAGACTCTTTCCACAAATGATGTAACATTTTTCTAAAAATGATGACAACCAACTTCCTTCTGCCTCGCAGCAATTTTTTAAATACAAAATCAAATCTTTTTGTTTGGATTGTCACAAAAGCTCAGACCCCATCGTCCCAGAATAATGCTACGTAAATAATATATGGCGCCTAAAGCTTAAAAATATTTTGTTCAATTCCAGAGTTTTTTTTTGAAAAGGACCAATAAACTATTGTCTTTCATATGTTTATAGGACCTAATCAAAAAAAACTCTAGAATTTTACCAGCAAATTTATGCATCGGCCGATTTCATGATTTCTCTGTTTTCTTGCAAAATCATTCGCTGTTTTAACAATCTTGATCGAACTCTCTTTTAAATTAATTTTCGTGAAGCCTAAACTGTCCATGTTCGCATAAATGTCCCATATGCATTTTTAACAAGTTGAGAAAACGAGCTTTGAAGTTAAAAAAAAACGTGTTTTCATTAATTTCAATTATACAATCAAAAAACGGAAAATTCACTCAACATGGTTCTCGAATATGCTCTTATTTATGCTTTTCTTGAGTTTGTATTTAAATTAGTCAAAATGTTCGCATACCAACCCGATCATAGTATGCTATCAAAGTTACCCTCGATTGTAAACAAATGTTGAATGGAAAATAGCATTTTTTTAAGAGTTTTCAAAATTGCATAAATTCAAGTGTTAAGTGATGTAAACGACCCTCAAGTGAATGGAACCGATGTACGATCAAAGGATTGAGGAATTCCAGTCAAAATCTGATTCTTTGACGGGTCAAATAGGTGAGTTCGGAGCAAGGCAATACAAGGCGAGACAAATATGTGAACATTTTTCAGATGGGACAAACAGACCTGCCGTTGCTTTCGAATTTCTTGAACAAACTGGTAAATATTATTAGAGTAGCTTAGAGTAACATAAAATAAAAAGCTATTCCAGTACCCAACTAAAAATCGCCCAAAATGCATATGGGACATTTATGCGATCATGGGCAGTAAAGAAATGGTAAAATTTGACAAAAAATAGGTTATGGGTCATTCCACCTGAAGTGTGCAAGAAAAAAATGCAAATTTGAAAATTACCATCTCCGATTCTGCTCAAATTTGGCAGAGCTGTTGAGACTTTCAAAACATGCAAAAATCCCGAATTTCATCCAAATCAGACCACCCCCTCCATTTTTGTACCCTCCCAAAAAATCGACTTTTTGGCGATTTTTGAGCGAAACCCCTATTTTCAAACGTTGATAGCTCAGGAACCACAAATCTAAGAGGGCCGGTCTTAGACTCAATTTTGAAGGAAATTGGACGTAGAATCCATTTCCGTGATCAAAATTTAGATTAAATTATTGTTTCTACCTGTATTGCGCAATTGAAAACTTTAAATGGTCGTATCTCAAAATTATCTCAAAATCGTATAAAATTATAAAAATAATTCATCTTACAGAACACCAGGTAGAAATTATTGATCAGCGCACCTGAGTGCTTCTAGCAGATGCGGCGAATGTAGCTGATGTAGGTAATCTCAAATACTTAAAACTTTTAACTTCGATATCTCTGGAACGAAACATATTCCTTTCTATCGATAGTGATTCTTATGTAAAATTGGCCGGAGAATACGATGGTGAGGTAAAATTTAAAAAATTATAGGGCTGTTTTGAGATACGGCCATTTAAAGTTTTCAAATGCGCAATACAGGTCGAAACATTATTTTAATCTAAATTTTGATCACGTCCAATTTCCTTCAAAATTGAGTCTATGACCGGCCCTCTAAGATTTGTGGTTCCTGAGCTATCGCCGTTTGAAAATAGGGTTTTCGCTCAAAAATCACCAAAAAGTCAAAAATGGAGGGGGTGGTTCGATTTGGATCAAATTCGGGATTTTTGCATGTTTTGATAGTCTCAACAGCTCTGCCAAATTTGAGCAGAATCGGAGATGGTAATTTTCAAATGCTCTTCCGCTTCAGATGGAATGACCCATATAGACAATATAATTTAGAAGGAAGTTAGAAATTATTTTTTATATTTGTTTTTGGCAAGAAAAAATAAACAAAGAGACAAATATTTTATTTAAACTGAAATCTTCATTTAATTTCTTGTTAAATTTTGGATTGTTATCAACCAATCACAAAAAAAAAACAAAACTTAAAATTACTTAAATTTAAACGAAACTTGTTTCACCAGCACCAGGAATTCAATTAATTCTCAGCAAAAGTCAACTAATAAATCGTGTAATTGCTTCAGGAAGACTACGTTATTTCAGTAACGATTCAATGTAAAAGTTTTACAAGACAAAACAACTTTTTTATTTTGTTTTGAATTCAACGTTATTCTACATAGAAAAATAAATAATTTTGAATGGTTGAAAATTTGGATGATTGAATGTTACCTTTTTTTTGAGTAATTTTACATACAAAATGTGTAAAAATGTGAGCCTGATGAAAATTCACCAGTTTCTGATGTAATATTACACATTTTTTGACACAAAATCTGTTCTCATTCCCTGATGAATATAACCATTTTAATGATGATTTGTCATAATTTAGATGTTAATGTTTTTTTTCTAGATTCTTAAATTCAGATTTATTTGTTTGTTGGTAAAACTTGATATTGCAAAGTTAAAATTGTCTAATAATTGGGGTTTTATGTTTAAGAAGCTGTTTTTTTTTTCTATGATCGTAAACATTTTTTTTTAATTATGAACTTGGGTTGGACAACAAAAAGCCTCAGATCCGAATGATGCTTAAACACATTTTATTGAATATTAAACAGAAAAAAATGATGGTAATATTCATCAGGGAAATAGAAAAGACTTTGTGTTAAAAAATGTGTAATATTATATCAGGAATTTGTGAATTTTCATCAGGTTCACATTTTGACAAGTTTGTTTAGGTAAAATTACTAGAAATAGAGGTAATATTAAACCAAACAAATTTTCAACCTTCCAAAATTCAACTTTTTTTTCTGTGTATCAAAAAATATCTACATACCATACCAATCAGCATAGCGCACCAGGTACGCGTGCTGTAGCAAGAAGACGCTTCCATCTTTCTCGGTCTTGGGCTGCTACTCTCCAATTTCCCAGGTTACAAATCTTCCGGATATCACCATTCACTTGATCTCCCCACCGTGCGCGCGGTTTCCCTGCTCTCCTGCCTGTACCGCCAGCTGGTTCGGCGCGGTCAAAAAGCAGTCTGACAGGCTGGCTCTCGTCCATTCGGGCGACATGGCCGGCCCACCTGAGCCTCCCGATCTTCGCCTGGGTGGCGATGGTCGGTTCTTCAAGAAACGCGTGCAGTTCGTGGTTCATGCGTCTTCGCCACACTCCGTCAGACACCTGCACTCCACCGTAGATCGTTCGTAGCACCTTCCGTTCGAAAACTCCAAGGGCACGTTCGTCCTCCTGCCGCATCGTCCAGGTCTCGTGGCCATAGAGGACTACCGGTCTAATCAGTGTTTTGTACATCGTCAGCTTCGTGCGGCGTTGCACTCGATCCGATGTGAGGGTCTTCCGTAATCCGAAGTAGGCACGATTTCCAGCAAAAATACGAGTCCGGATCACTTTGCTGGTGTCGTTGTCGGCGGTTACCAGCGATCCCAAGTACACGAACTCGCTCACCTCCTCCAACTCATCATCATCCACAGTTAGAGGGGTGAGGCTTGGGGGGCCGACATCCTTCGAACCCCTTCCTCTCATGTACTTCGTCTTCGTCGTATTCATGCCAAGTCCTACACGCCTTGCTTGTACCTTCAGTCGGGTGTAGACGTCCTTCACCGTCTCCAGGTTTCTTGCCACAATGTCGATGTCATCGGCAAAAGCAAGCAACTGGTAGGACCTGTTCATGATCGTGCCACTCGTGTCAATGCCCGCTCTTCGAATGATGCCCTCAAGGACGATGTTGAACAGCGCACAGGATAAGCCATCACCTTGCCGCAGCCCTCGGCGTGATCCAAAGGGTTCCGCTAAATCCCCCGAAACACGCACGTGACACATCACACCATCCAAGGTAGCCTTGATCAGCCGAGTCAGTTTATCCGGAAGTCCATTCTCGTGCATGATCTGCCATAGCTGCTCGCGGTCGACTGTATCATAGGCTGCCTTGAAGTCGATGAAGATGTAATGTGTGGGCACGTTGTACTCACGACATTTCTCGAGGATCTGTCGGAGACAAAATATTTGGTCCGTGGTGGCGCGCGCGCCAGTGAAGCCCGCTTGGTAGGGCCCCACGAACCTCCTTGCATGGGGTGACAGCTGACGGCAGAGGATCTGGGAGAGGATTTTGTAGGCCGCGTTAATAAGCGTGATACCGCGGTAGTTGCCGCAGTCCAGCTTATCCCCCTTTGTAGATCGGGCACACGACACCGTCCATCCATTCCTTCGGTAACTTCTCCTCCTCCCAGATCTTGGAGATCACGCAGTGAAGCGCCCTCGCCAGTTTCTCTCCTCCATATTTGAAGAGCTCACCGGGTAACCGATCCTTGCCGGCAGCTCTGTTGTTCTTCAGCTTCCTGATCTCCCTCTTCACCGTCTCTAGATCAGGCGCCGGGAACTGTTCATCAGCTGCGGGCGCTCCAAGGTTGACTCCAACGCCGTCCCTGTTCGCTTCATCGCCGTTGAGGTGCTCGTTGAAGTACTGCTTCCACCTGTCCAACACCTCGCTTTTGTTCACGATCAGGTTTCCTTCGTTGTCTTGCGTTTAATAATTTCATGATTCCTAGCTTTTCTTTAGAATGATTTTGTAATTTTGAATATCTTGCTTTGAAATAAATACCTAAACTCCCAAGGTCGAAAAAATGAGGAGTGGGAGCGTGGGAATTTACGTATTAAGTGTATACATTTTTTTCTGGTGTACAACTTTTCGTATCACATTAAAAAAATCATGGTAATATTGATGGGAAGGGGTCAGAAAAAAGTGTAATTTTAGCATCTTTCTAGTGTAGACTCCCTTTTTCAATATAAATTGAGGTAAAATTTCGGTTTCGTTTTGCCATCATGATTCATCAAGTTTATATTAAATTACTTATTGTTATTAGTCCAAGGTAAGTCTTCCGATTTTGTTAAATTTTTTGCTCAATATTTATAATATTTTTTTCATATCTAGCTTTAAAATTGAAATAAAAAATGTTTGTATACTGACCATAAAGATTGTTTGTCAATAAGGACACCTTAAATCATTGTTTTCCAAAACTATGGCAAAGCCACATGAAACAAATGAGCAAATTTATTTGAAAAAAAATAAATTAGATTACACCTTTCAATTAATTTTCAATAAACTAACATTTGCATTTATTTAGATAACTAACTTCTCTCGCTTATGATTAAACTTATCTAATAATAATTTCAAGACATAACCTTCATTCCGTGCCTCGCTCCGCTCTAATTCGAAATCGATTTATCGCTTCCAGCAGTGTAGGGTGCGCGTGTTACGTAAGCTTTGACCGTGCCACCCAACAACAGCACAAACCTACGGAAAAGGGGTTTCTGTTTGCAGGCCAAATTTTTACGCGCCCGGACAAGGGGAGAAGAAGGAGGGCGCCCGAGACCTTGAGCGTGTCACTTAAGTCCGCGGCCACTAACTAACCAAAGTTTATGATGCTTTTATCTGGTTCACTTTTTTTTTTGAGCTTTTGGTCCGTTGAACTTGGCGTGGTGTGTGGAGTCCGGTGCGTTTCGTCGATGATATTTGGCAGCCGCTTTTGTGCGTTGGTTGACCGTGAACAAAAGTGTAAATGTTGAAATAAAGAATAAAATCTTTTTAAAAGGACCCGCATAGAACTGTTTTGATGGAACCTACTAGACCAGAGCGACGAATTGAAAAATGTGGCGTGGGCTTATCCCCCGAATTGGTACGAAATCTGGTCTTAACGAGATTCTGTAGCACCACGTGTTTTATCGATTCGGGGGGGAACTACACTAATTGGCAACAAGATGTTTTTGTTTGTAGCTTGGTTGGTTGGCTGGCTGGCCTGTCTGCCCTGGAGGTTATCAATTATTTTGCGATTTGTGGAAACAAGTGGGCGGACAATCGCCGGAAAGCGCCGGAGGGAATCCGATTCTCGGTATTGTTTTGGTGAATTTGGTAAAAGATTCCAAAACGCGCCCAGATTGGTTTATTTTTAATTTGAAGACTTTGCTATTTTGACTACACAGAGAAAAAGAATCTCACTGAAAGAAGCAATTAGCCAGGTCACATGATTTAACTCTTACGACAATCTAAAACACGTACCTCGACATAAACAGGAGAATCTTCAGCCTTACGGCACACCACCAATTAAATTCACATACTCACGTTAATTAAGATAAACTTTTGCGATCGCATGACTTGGCAAGTGCTGCCAAACATTGATGATCTCTTGCTTGTTCTTACCTGAAATGAGACAAAAAAAGAAATTAATTCACCTTGAAACACGACTTTACCATTCTTAGAAATACTCATCAAATCCGTTGTTTATTTTGCATTATTTTTTGTTGTTAAATCCAAATTCAGCTTGGCCTTAACAGTCTCTATTGCAAGATTCCTACTTGTAACCAGGTTCAGCTTCTTATAAGGGGATACCGTGGAGAATTTCCCTTACCTCCCGAAAAAAGTGGAACATCTCCACTTCTCGTCATCCAAATCCCCTCCCTTTGGTTTGCATTGGAGATGAGAGTTAGACTGCACCAAACATATTAATTTTCGAGTGCTTCTCATTCCAACCTAAGAAGAGCAAAACTAGTGAGCAAAAACTAGAAACAGGTCCTAATTATCTGTGTAATTGCAAAATGTGTAAAATGGTTTCGTTATAAAACCGCCATGCCTCAAACCATTTCCAGGAACATGCTAGTTTGTCGTCCAATTAGCACACGTTGCCCACCGGCAACTGCCAAATTTCACACATAAATTTCATCACTTTACAACACTTGACCAAATTAGGTGAAGTTTCGTGAATCGTTTCTCATCATGATTTTTTTTATGATTTTGATTTTTTTATAACGATTGAGCGGATCACCAACTAAATGAAGACCTAAGGTCAACCTTCTTGCACAAGTGATCCACTCTGACAGCCAAACTGCAGCGCAAAGAAGCTCGTGCCACGCGCATGATTTGGGCAATTTACGTCTAAACGTTGTATTGCTGGGACAGTGTCAAGAGAGCCCTCTCGATGTTCACGGCAAATCACGTAAAGTTTGAAGTGTGTATGGCAAAAAAAAAACCGGTGGATCATCGTAAGTGTTTATGACACTTGTTTGGAGCGTTTTTTAACCTGCGCTGAAGGAAGGTGAAGAGTTGCTCGCGTGCTTCACCTTAAGTGGTTGAGCTATGAACCTTGACAGACTTTATCTACCGAGACCTCAAGTGACGACAGAAACAAAGGGTATTAAAATGGAGCTTTAAAATTCAACTTTTGTTAGACTTGGCACAAAACTTCATACAAGTCCTGGTGGCGAAGGAAAGGGACTCACAAAGTCGTGTGGCGCCATCTTAATTATGACGAACAGGAACAAATTAGTCCCCCGCGTAAAACTTGGAAAAGTTTCCCTCTGTGTGTGTGTGTGTGTGTTTTCGTTGTAACGGTTAACCACATCAGGTGTGCGGTTTGTGCCTGGTAAAACTGCACCTTGTTATGTTTGCAAAGTGCATCCAGTGCATAATTCAAAGTAAAGTGTGTGCAGTGGGTAGCAGATGCACAACTTTCACGGGTAGAAGGACTTAAAATGTGGGTGGAAGCTCTCAGTTGGGGTGGTTGGACGAGAGTTCCACGAAGAATGCAAATTAATTGTTCTTTATGTTGCGGTGTCACTGATGTGCTTGTTTGTGGAGTGTTACTTAAGTATAATAGAAAAGGAAGTTCAGAAAAGATTTCAATTAAAATTTAACTGATAACAATAAAATATAGCTCTGCATATTATAGATTTGCGATGTTCTTGAAATTGAAGTTCCACACTAAATAAATTAAGTTCACAAATGTCGTTATTTAGAGTTGGAAAAAAGATGCAGCAAGCTTTATGAGGTTACAAATTAAAAATGTTCTGAATAATTTGATTTTTTAAGCAAAATTATAGGTATTGCTGGATTTCATATATTTCTTTTTACATTAAAAAATACTTAGGCCGTTGCAAATATTTTTCAAAGCTTATGTCGCGCCCCCCCCCCCCTTCAAAGTTGGTTCGAAAAATCAGGGGGCAAAAAAATAATATTTCAAAAAAATCAAAATTTTAAAGGAAATAGAAGTCTAACCAGCTGAAAAAATCATATTTAGCATGTCTGGGATCGATCAGAAATATTTCAAATTTTTGGGGAATTTCAATGTACAGCACCGCAAAAAGCTTTTTTCGGCGAAAAAAATTCTTCCATACATGGATTTTTTGAAAACTAATGATTGCAAAACAACTGGGCAGGTTTAAAATGCACTTTAAAACACTTTTTTCATTCAAGTGTTGGGACCATGACTTGTTTTTTGTCAGTTTTTAGTTTTTAGTTTTTAGTTTTTAGTTTTTAGTTTTTAGTTTTTAGTTTTTAGTTTTTAGTTTTTAGTTTTTAGTTTTTAGTTTTTAGTTTTTAGTTTTTAGTTTTTAGTTTTTAGTTTTTAGTTTTTAGTTTTTAGTTTTTTAGTTTTTAGTTTTTAGTTTTTAGTTTTTAGTTTTTAGTTTTTAGTTTTTAGTTTTTAGTTTTTAGTTTTTAGTTTTTAGTTTTTAGTTTTTAGTTTTTAGTTTTTAGTTTTTAGTTTTTAGTTTTTAGTTTTTAGTTTTTAGTTTTTAGTT
Organism: Culex pipiens pallens; assembly: GCF_016801865.2. NCBI lineage: Eukaryota > Metazoa > Arthropoda > Insecta > Diptera > Culicidae > Culex > Culex pipiens. Next base: position 10,366 of record NW_026292966.1, on the reverse strand, counting down.
TTTAGTTTTTAGTTTTTAGTTTTTTAGTTTTTAGTTTTTAGTTTTTAGTTTTTAGTTTTTAGTTTTTAGTTTTTAGTTTTTAGTTTTTAGTTTTTAGTTTTTAGTTTTTAGTTTTTAGTTTTTAGTTTTTAGTTTTTAGTTTTTAGTTTTTTAGTTTTTAGTTTTTAGTTTTTAGTTTTTAGTTTTTAGTTTTTAGTTTTTAGTTTTTAGTTTTTAGTTTTTAGTTTTTAGTTTTTAGTTTTTAGTTTTTAGTTTTTAGTTTTTAGTTTTTAGTTTTTAGTTTTTAGTTTTTAGTTTTTAGTTTTTAGTTTTTAGTTTTTAGTTTTTAGTTTTTAGTTTTTAGTTTTTAGTTTTTAGTTTTTAGTTTTTAGTTTTTAGTTTTTAGTTTTTAGTTTTTAGTTTTTAGTTTTTAGTTTTTAGTTTTTAGTTTTTAGTTTTTAGTTTTTAGTTTTTAGTTTTTAGTTTTTAGTTTTTAGTTTTTAGTTTTTAGTTTTTAGTTTTTAGTTTTTAGTTTTTAGTTTTTAGTTTTTAGTTTTTAGTTTTTAGTTTTTAGTTTTTAGTTTTTAGTTTTTAGTTTTTAGTTTTTAGTTTTTTAGTTTTTAGTTTTTAGTTTTTAGTTTTTAGTTTTTAGTTTTTAGTTTTTAGTTTTTAGTTTTTAGTTTTTAGTTTTTAGTTTTTAGTTTTTAGTTTTTAGTTTTTAGTTTTTAGTTTTTAGTTTTTTAGTTTTTAGTTTTTAGTTTTTAGTTTTTAGTTTTTAGTTTTTAGTTTTTAGTTTTTAGTTTTTAGTTTTTAGTTTTTAGTTTTTAGTTTTTAGTTTTTAGTTTTTAGTTTTTAGTTTTTAGTTTTTAGTTTTTAGTTTTTAGTTTTTAGTTTTTAGTTTTTTAGTTTTTAGTTTTTAGTTTTTAGTTTTTAGTTTTTAGTTTTTAGTTTTTTAGTTTTTAGTTTTTAGTTTTTAGTTTTTAGTTTTTAGTTTTTAGTTTTTAGTTTTTAGTTTTTAGTTTTTAGTTTTTAGTTTTTAGTTTTTAGTTTTTAGTTTTTAGTTTTTAGTTTTTAGTTTTTAGTTTTTAGTTTTTAGTTTTTAGTTTTTAGTTTTTAGTTTTAGTTTTTTAGTTTTTAGTTTTTAGTTTTTAGTTTTTAGTTTTTTAGTTTTTAGTTTTTAGTTTTTAGTTTTTAGTTTTTTAGTTTTTAGTTTTTAGTTTTTAGTTTTTAGTTTTTAGTTTTTAGTTCTTAGTTTTTAGTTTTTAGTTTTTAGTTTTTAGTTTTTAGTTTTTAGTTTTTAGTTTTTAGTTTTTAGTTTTTAGTTTTTAGTTTTTAGTTTTTAGTTTTTAGTTTTTAGTTTTTAGTTTTTAGTTTTTAGTTTTTAGTTTTTAGTTTTTAGTTTTTAGTTTTTAGTTTTTAGTTTTTAGTTTTTAGTTTTTAGTTTTTAGTTTTTAGTTTTTAGTTTTTAGTTTTTAGTTTTTAGTTTTTAGTTTTTAGTTTTTAGTTTTTAGTTTTTAGTTTTTAGTTTTTAGTTTTTAGTTTTTAGTTTTTAGTTTTTAGTTTTAAGTTTTTAGTTTTTAGTTTTAATTAATCTTGTTTTAAAGAGCTAGTATTGCGAAGCTTTTGGCTAATTCTAGAATTTGAGAATCCATGTTACCTTATTCATGAGACTCATCTCTGAAAAAATTAATTACGATCAGAATTACCTAAATATTCATGTCACTTTTAACCCGATTTTACCTCCATAAAAATTTAATCCTACAAAACCTTGCCGAAAGCTTAAGGGTGGTTATTTTCAGAGATAAAAAAACATTACCGTTTTTATCAAACCAATTAAATCGGAATTTTCTGCTTACCCTTAACCCGCCCCACAAAAAAAATCCTTGCCCAAGCGAAACCAGGTTTGTCGAAACAGCTCAGTCCCCGGGAAAACCTGCGGATGTACATGGACGAGCAAATATTTGAAATTCAAGCCCTTCGGCACAACCGGTGACTGGTGGAGCTTGGCTGAAAAAAGCTTTCAAACGAAAAAAGGTGATGATTGATTCACCTAAATAATTCAAATATTCAGTTTTGAGTAAAAGTTTTGTTTCTGATATTGTCTCATTTTATTCCAAAACCCTGAAAATAGCTCTTTCTCTTAAAAGAAGAGAAGCAAAAAAACCCACAACAGTAGCGGTGGCCAGTAGAAAATCAAATAATTAAATTATATTTAGCATTAAATTTTTCTTCCGGTCACGTTGAGTGGCCTCTCCCACAAAACCAGGAGCAGGAAGTGAAGTGAGCCCGCAAAAAAATAAATGAACGGCAGCGCAGCACGTTATTGTTTTATAAATTCATTGAACAGCCCAAAAAAAAAAAAAAAAAAACCGGGAGGCCTCACAAAAACGCCATTTGGGAAACATTATTCTGTTGGAATGACCCGAAAACATGACCCAAACGCGAAAATTGGCTGGGCCTTTTTTTTTTGTTCAAGCGTTCGATTTTTTTTAGGAGATTTAACGATATTGGATTACTAAATGTTTGCTTTGGCTGTTTTTTTGCTTCATCAAAAGATGATTATTACACTTTTCAGCTTAAACAGATTGTTGGCACTTAAAATATCAGTTTTGAATGATTCACGATGGTTGCCCAAATTTAACTAGATGGCGCCAATTGGCCCAGCTGGAAGTGGGTCGCATCGATCGAATCAGGTGCGAGGTTGCTGAATCTGAGCGCCGACTCAACCCCACGTCAGTAAACATCAAATTATTTTAAATGGTAGCCGTTGGCGGTAATTTGCGAATGCAAATACGGTACAAAACGATTTTCACTAGTGCCGGGCCGAGTTTGCAAATTGGAGAGAGTGAAATAAAAGTGAGGAAATGGCCGGATAAACGTTGTAATTGAATTAAATTACCATTATTATCGAAAAAGTGTGAGTCGTTTAGCCCCTTAATGGTAGAAAATAAGAACACATTTGTTTGCTCAATTAAACCTTTTTAGATATTTTTTATATTAAGAAATTCAAAGTATCAAAAAAGTTGAACAAAATAAGATTAATATGTAAAATATAAGAATCAAGGAAAGAATCAAAGAATCAAAGAATCAAAGAATCAAAGAATCAAAGAATCAAAGAATCAAAGAATCAAAGAATCAAAGAATCAAAGAATCAAAGAATCAAAGAATCAAAGAATCAAAGAATCAAAGAATCAAAGAATCAAAGAATCAAAGAATCAAAGAATCAAAGAATCAAAGAATCAAAGAATCAAAGAATCAAAGAATCAAAGAATCAAAGAATCAAAGAATCAAAGAATCAAAGAATCAAAGAATCAAAGAATCAAAGAATCAAAGAATCAAAGAATCAAAGTATCAAAGAATCAAAGAATCAAAGAATCAAAGAATCAAAGAATCAAAGAATCAAAGAATCAAAGAATCAAAGAATCAAAGAATCAAAGAATCAAAGAATCAAAGAATCAAAGAATCAAAGAATCAAAGAATCAAAGAATCAAAGAATCAAAGAATCAAAGAATCAAGAAATCAAAGAATCAAAGAATCAAAGAATCAAAGAATCAAAGAATCAAAGAATCAAAGAATCAAAGAATCAAAGAATCAAAGAATCAAAGAATCAAAGAATCAAAGAATCAAAGAATCAAAGAATCAAAGAATCAAAGAATCAAAGAATCAAAGAATCAAAGAATCAAAGAATCAAAGAATCAAAGAATCAAAGAATCAAAGAATCAAAGAATCAAATTACAAGGTAATTTTTCGAATTACAGCATCTTTTAATGAAATTTAGTATAAGAACCTGCACTGATTTGACGGTACAAAAGCTGAAATATTCCATCTCAATTAATGAACCTCTTATCATCTACCCTCATTTACCGTTAACCCGTTTTACCTTTTCGTGAGTCCTTACTAAACTTCAAAGTATCCCCTAAAAAAGGACGATCAACTCGAAAAAAGATTCGATAAAATTTTAATTCCTCCTCCCTAAACATCATTCCCACCTTTGATAAACGACGGGGAGGGGGGGGGGGGGAGGGGCCACTTCAGCACTGTGGGAGTGGTTGTTGCCAAAGGTCGCCCAATAAAAAAAAATAAACAAATCTTCCACGAACAACCCGGCAAATGTAAACATTTGAGACGTTGTGAGTGATTGCCGTGAATTGATTCAAAGTTTTCGTTTCAATTTGGACAAATTGACGGGCTTTTGGAAGGTTTTTGAGAAGGCGAAGCTTCGAAGAGCAAACAAACAGAGAGGGAGAGACGAAAAAAAGTGAAATCTCATGATGAGGAAAGGGAAAAGGTGGAAAACGAGACCAATAATTGGGAGGAAAAAAGGTGAGGTTTTTGACGGTTGGATACAGGTGAATGGACGGACAGGTCATCGTTTGTACACGGTATGATTCGATTACTTGAGCAGAACAATTAAGAACTTTTATGCTGTATGCTTGATTTGTCCTATTAAGACGAAATTTAATGTGCTAAAAGATTTGTTACACCATTGTTTCTTAAAACCTAGTCGTATCACGACTTCTTACTTTACTAATGTGAAATACATGAACCATTCTTAAAACTTAAAACAGTCTTAAATTTGTTTAATCCTGTAATTTGTGCTTTATTCAAAACAGCAATTTAAAAATTTAAAAAAGATAATATCATGCAAATTAACAATCTTACAAGACCACTTTTAAACAATCCAACAGTTTCAGTATCTGTAAAAATACAATTCTTAAAAAAAAAAATCTTAAATTCTATAAATCATGCGTAGATGTAACCCTGGTGATTTGTCGATCTTTTCAGCTGTAAATCAGTAAATAAGCAACTCCCAAAAAAAAAAAAAAAAAAAACAAAGCAAAGTGCTTGAACTTTTTTTAACTGAGCCAAAACTTTATAAGCACTGTTGGCATTGCTCGTCCATACATATATCTTCATAAGATTTTAGCAAATAAAAACGCCATAACAATGCACAGTGGTTCAGAATTTTGGAGCTATGGTGTCTTCTGAAGAGTTGTTGCAAAAGAGAAGACGCAACTTTTGGTTTGGTTGAAAATTAGGATGGCTCACGGAAATCAGTTTTTTTTTTGAATATTTGAGTTAAATTTGAGAGAAAAGTTATATTGGAAGCACTTTTAGAACTATAAAAAAATAAACACAATTTGGACTTAACTGTCAAAAGTTTCAGCAAATTTAAGGTTAAAAAAATGCAAATTTAAAACTCAAGTGAAATCGATTTTTGGTTATATTTTGGGTTTCAATGGGAAATTATCATATAAACCCAAAAAATTACCAGTTTTGAGTTTAAATAAATACACCCCTGTGATTTTTCAGCGTTTGCAACAACTGTTAGGAAGACACCAAAGTTCCAAAACATATTCTTTTCGGAAAATTAATTTTCCACTTTATGACAATGACTTTTTTGGCGTTGATAAACAATTAGCACATTTTTGCCGAATCAAAAACAAGAAAATCGAGAGAGTTGGTCACTATAAAAAAAAAACATAAAATTATACCCAGCCTCTATAGGCTCAGGGAATTTTTCTGGTTGATTTCTACAGATTTTGGAAATCAGTTTGTCTTACCAGCCAATCGTTGATTTTTTGCATGTTTAGCTGACATCTATACTAGAGATAATTGTAGAAGGTTTTTGGCAAGTTTCAGCCAAATTCATCACAACTTTGAGATAACACGCCCTTTCGTGAATTTTTTTAGGTATAAAGGTTAAATTTAGATAGAATCGTTTGTTCCTTTTCTTCAGAAATATGTTTCAGAAGGCTTTCAAAACATTTTCCATAGGGATTTGACAATATCAAAAAAGCTGTTTCTCAAAATTCCACCATATCACAAAATAGGGATTTTCGATCTTCTATAGACAATCAGAACGTGGAAACAGAGTCTATGTTAAGAATCTCCTTGAATAAAACATCAAATAAAATGAATCTACACAGCAAAATATCCGATGGTAAAATCGCATGCACATCACCTTCGTCGAAACAGACACTTAATATTACACACTGCATGTACAATTTTTGTAAAAATAAAAAAAAGTTGCTACCGACGGGATTCAAACCCAGCACCAACAGTAAAAACTGGCGCCTAAGCTCGCTCGGCCATCAGACCGCTGGGTAATAGAAAGGATAAACGCACATAAGAGCTTGACATTTCGGTCAAATAGGTTTCCCATACTGGTGGGCTACATATTTCAGGGTGTAAAATCACATAAAATTGCATAAAATAATTCAATATTTATTTTACACCCAGGCCTTTTACACGCAGTTTTTGCTGTGTAATGCAAGATATGGCCGATTCCCCTAAATTTACTCTCAAAACAATTTTAAAAACTTATCTTACAGTAAGTCATAACACCACCATTAAATTTTACTTTCGCCGGGGTTCCGGGGAAAACCCAAACCGTCACAAGTCCCCTCATTTACATAATTTCCTTTCGATTTCCACGCGTTCATCTCCAGCAGGCAAATTATCGAGCACACTTACAGCCATTCTCTTCAAATTTCAAAAACGCTACGCGGGTGGCCCGGAATTTAATTGCGTGCAAAAATTAGCCCCTCGACGGAGAAGGGTCTTTCGCATAACTTAAATGCAATTTTCCAGCTTTGGGCGTCTGAAGGGTGGTACTTGAAAGCAGATTACACACATTTGAGCAGGGCTTTCACCGATCGCCGCAATTAAAATCAACGACTAATGCTGGCTCAACGTGGCGAGTGGCGAGTGATTGGCGAAATCTTTTCACTTTTATTATTGCGTGAGCTGGCGCTTGAAGGGAAACTTGAGCGCGATTGGATTCGGTGCAATTGCTGGCAGGTGAGTGATGAGCTGCTGCAATTGTTTCAGACGTTTAGGGCAGGCTCGAGCGAAACCAATTTGATTTTGTAACGCGTTTTGATGGGGGCTGGAAAACTTTGAAACTTTGTGTTATGTTACGAGCAACTTCGTCATGCCATTTAACCAAATTGTTTTCGAGATAAAATCAATAATATCAAACGACTTAAATCAAAGTTTGTCGAGCGATGAAATGAAGATCATGAAGAAATTCAATGAACGCATTGACGATACACTTTATACACAAAAATAACAATTCACGTCAGATTTGAGCCACCAACAAAACGCCACCTTAATGACTTCCAGGCTCAAATTATCTCACCAAGCAAAACACACAAACCTCGACCAGCTCAAAAAACAAAACTAACGATAATTTACCTCCCCAACGCTTCACTCTTCACTGTGTAGGTCGTGCACGTGCCAGCAGCGGTGTCAGTGTCGACAGTGGCGCGCGATGACTTGGAAGTTTAGGTTTTCCCCCCTTCACCCATCAAACCGTATAATGAGCGCGAAATTGACGCCACCAGCACCTGAGCTTCATCATTTCTGAGAGGAGGTGGATATATGTTCAGTTTGTTGACGCTTTAGGGATCATTTTGCTCAACTTTGAAGATAAATTTACAAAATTGTCAAAATTGTCAAAATTGTCAAAATTGTCAAAATTGTCAAAATTGTCAAAATTGTCAAAATTGTCAAAATTGTCAAAATTGTCAAAATTGTCAAAATTGTCAAAATTGTCAAAATTGTCAAAATTGTCAAAATTGTCAAAATTGTCAAAATTGTCAAAATTGTCAAAATTGTCAAAATTGTCAAAATTGTCAAAATTGTCAAAATTGTCAAAATTGTCAAAATTGTCAAAATTGTCAAAATTGTCAAAATTGTCAAAATTGTCAAAATTGTCAAAATTGTCAAAATTGTCAAAATTGTCAAAATTGTCAAAATTGTCAAAATTGTCAAAATTGTCAAAATTGTCAAAATTGTCAAAATTGTCAAAATTGTCAAAATTGTCAAAATTGTCAAAATTGTCAAAATTGTCAAAATTGTCAAAATTGTCAAAATTGTCAAAATTGTCAAAATTGTCAAAATTGTCAAAATTGTCAAAATTGTCAAAATTGTCAAAATTGTCAAAATTGTCAAAATTGTCAAAATTGTCAAAATTGTCAAAATTGTCAAAATTGTCAAAATTGTCAAAATTGTCAAAATTGTCAAAATTGTCAAAATTGTCAAAATTGTCAAAATTGTCAAAATTGTCAAAATTGTCAAAATTGTCAAAATTGTCAAAATTGTCAAAATTGTCAAAATTGTCAAAATTGTCAAAATTGTCAAAATTGTCAAAATTGTCAAAATTGTCAAAATTGTCAAAATTGTCAAAATTGTCAAAATTGTCAAAATTGTCAAAATTGTCAAAATTGTCAAAATTGTCAAAATTGTCAAAATTGTCAAAATTGTCAAAATTGTCAAAATTGTCAAAATTGTCAAAATTGTCAAAATTGTCAAAATTGTCAAAATTGTCAAAATTGTCAAAATTGTCAAAATTGTCAAAATTGTCAAAATTGTCAAAATTGTCAAAATTGTCAAAATTGTCAAAATTGTCAAAATTGTCAAAATTGTCAAAATTGTCAAAATTGTCAAAATTGTCAAAATTGTCAAAATTGTCAAAATTGTCAAAATTGTCAAAATTGTCAAAATTGTCAAAATTGTCAAAATTGTCAAAATTGTCAAAATTGTCAAAATTGTCAAAATTGTCAAAATTGTCAAAATTGTCAAAATTGTCAAAATTTTCAAAATTTTCAAAATTTTCAAAATTTTCAAAATTGTCAAAATTGACAAAATTGTCAAAATTGTCAAAATTGTCAAAATTGTCAAAATTGTCAAAATTGTCAAAATTGTCAAAATTGTCAAAATTGTCAAAATTGTCAAAATTGTCAAAATTGTCAAAATTGTCAAAATTGTCAAAATTGTCAAAATTGTCAAAATTGACAAAATTGACAAAATTGACAAAATTGACAAAATTGACAAAATTGACAAAATTGACAAAATTGACAAAATTGTCAAAATGGACAAAATTGTCAAAATTGTCAAAATTGCCAAATTGTCAAAATTGTCAAAATTGTCAGAATTGTCAAAACTGTCAAAATTGACAAAATTGTCATAACTGTCAAAATTGACAAAATTGACATAATTGTCTTAAGGGTAGAAAATTTAGAAAATTTAGAAAATTTAGAAAATTCAGAAAATTCAGAAAATTCAGAAAAATCAGAAATTTCAGAAAATTTTGAAAATTCCGAAAATTTAGAAAATGAAATGAAAATTGATTCTATTTGTTTGTGTGTTATTTTTCATCGCACAGTGGTACAGATTGCAAAATTAAGCAGAAAATGGATTTTCCAAAAAATGGTGAAGTTTTGGAGCTTTTGTGTATATTGACCCTTAAGTCCAAATTGACCTGTCAAAAAATTGAAAATATTGGATTTGTAGAGCTCTAAAAGTGCCTCGAACATCACTTTTCTCTTAAACTTAACCCTGAATTGCCACGTTCAAAAAAATAGATTTTTGAAGGTTGTTCAGATGCTTTCTATAAATTTGATCGTAGAAGGCGTAGATTACGAGATAAAATTTGGTGTCTTCGACAAAGTTGCTTGGATTGGCAAGCCCAACAACTTTCTAGAAGACAAAAAAAAATCCCAAAAATATTTTTGAAAAGTTGGATTTCCAAAATCACCCTAACCGTGAACCACCCTAATTTTCAACCAAACCAAAAGTTGCCGCTTTTCATTTGCAACAACTCTTCTCAAGACACCAATGCTCCAAAACTTCACCAATTTTTGGAAAATCCATTTTCTTGCGAATTTTGCGATCTGGACCACTGTGAATTGTTCAGTCATTCTTACAATGCCCACATTTTAATTTTTGAATGGAAACTCAACCAACGTTATTTCATACCCAAAGTAATTTATGAATCGCAACTTCAACCGCCAGCCAGACAAAAATACCTTTCACAACACCAAATACCGCACCATACAGAAATTTTAATCATCAAATGCACTTCCATACAATCGAATACACGTGTATAGTTCCTAGTACTGATCCACAGTGAGCGCGCGCGTTCGGTTACAATTAACTCGATCTCACCCACCACACCCAGTCATCAGGGAGGCCCCATTCATGCTCCCAACAAACAACTCAACGCCCCATGTGTAATAAATGTGCGGTACTTGAGAGAAGTTTGGGAGAGGGGGGTTGGGAATGATATTCAAATTTATTGGCAGTATTAAATTTAATATGCAGCTCCCGTATTTTTCCGCCGTTTTTCGCCCGTTATGATCGGAGCATAACAGCACAATTTTCAAATGAACTACCCCACCTCGCTCCACGTGGCCTCTTCGTATGAATAACACCCCCCTCCCCCCTCATTCATAAAGGAGGATTGCGTTGGCGGTTTTCGAGCACGGTGCGCACATTTTTATGGCAGTCGACACACCCTTCCAGTACATAAATTCCAGCAATTATCGCGTGGGAGGTTTTTCACCATGCCCATGAGATTAAGTGCAGTCCAGAACCAGAA
>NW_026292965.1:0-25000 GCF_016801865.2 Culex pipiens pallens | reverse complement strand
TGACCTTCGATTAATTCAAGAAATCTTACTCCAACTTTAATCCTCACTGTTGAAAAATCACCAAAAGCTGCTCGGAAAAAACTTCCCAAACTTTTCTCGGTCTATAAATACCGGTGCCCTACAATCGACGACCCGCTATCTCGCGATAAAAGATAATTGATTTATATAAAAAAGCTATAATTGCATGTTGGTCGACATCGTTCAGCAATTTCCAGCAGCGAAGCTAGGATTCCACTTGTTGGGTGTGGAAAAAGTAAGTTTACGCAAACTGAATTGCAGGAGTGTTCGGGGGTGAGGAATCGAGAGGTTCAGCCATGAAAGACGTCACAACAACTTTTCGCTCTGGCTTTGTGTCGGAGCAAATTTTCTAGCCACAGAAGCAGAACTAAACTTTTATCCACCTTCGACGGAACGCGACAGGGCGCCCCGCAAAATTTTATTTACGACCAATCCGGCCACCAGTCAACTCTTGGGGAGGTCCGGGGTCTCGGTGGCGTTCGCTTCCCAAAATGGGAAAAAGAAAAGATATTCGCTTTTTGTCGTAACTTCCCGGAGCAGCCCGTAGCTACGAAACGTGTTCTTCCTTCTTTATGCTTGTAAGGAGTGTGTGAGGACTTTGCTATGGCGTAAAGTTGCTAGGTTTTTCCACCGAAATGTGGTCGTGTCACTACCGCAATCTTTTAATTTTAGTGCGTTTGTGAAAAATGCTATTTACTGTCCCATAAAGAATAACTTTTTGTAGGGGATCAACCTGTAACTCTAGGAGTAGAAAAAAATGTTTTACCGGTAAATTCAACTTTTTCTACAAAACAAACAAAACAAAAAGCCGGAAAATCTAACCAGCAAGTTGCGACAAATAACAATGCAATAGTTTTCTCGTCATTGATATTCAATACTTTTTCTATCCTCTCGCATTATTTTTTCGCTGAGGGAAAATTGAAAGACTGCTCGGCAATAGACATCAGACATTGCTTTTGCTTCTGCTGCGGTAATGAAGCGTGAATAATGCTTGACTGTTTGGACGCGGAAAATGACATTCGCATCCAACGGGAAAGATATTGAACGAAAGTTGAGGGAAAAAGTTTTTTTTTGTCTTCTCAACAAAAGGATGAAAATGAATGGCAATCCATTTGTTTTCGGTTGAAAATGTCTCGCCATGGTTTTGGCCTGTTGCGAGCGACGGGAAAGGGATACATATTGCAGCTGTTCGGAATTCCGTTCACGTCGCCGGGAAAGCTTACCCACCCACCTCCGCCCTGCTCTGGTTTAGCACGATAACACTTGAAACTTTGTGTGCGTTGATATGCGTAAGAGTAACCAGCTAAAGTGGCTTGAACGAGAACCATACAAAGTTTGAAAGGATTGTCTTCAGGGGATGTTTTTGTTGGAAGACTTTTTGAGAGCTTACTTTAGCGGGGAATTCTACCACTTTTTTATTATTAAATTCAGACATGGTATTTTGTCTGTTCCGTTTCAAAACGAATTTAAATTACTCAAAAGCATATTCTATTGACTTGTAATTGAACAAAATAAGCTCTAGGGTTTAAAGTTGATAGCTTCATTCGACGTTTGGTATTTTTGTATCTTTTTCGATACAACACATACATTTATTTCGGAATTCTGAGTACCGTAAAGGGACCCTCCATAAACCACGTGGAAACTTTTTTGGAAATCTCCCCCCCCCCCCCCCCCCCCCCCCCCATCGTGGACAATTTCCTGACAAAAGAAACCAAGAAACCTTTTTTTGTATGGAGCGTGGACAACCGCAAAAAAATTTTTTTGATTTCCTGGGTGTTTTTGATAGTCAAAGTTTTTCTTTTTTAAATAAAATTTAAGGTGTTCATTTTATTTTTTCTTTACATCAAATGTACTATCACTAAGGTTGCTAATATAGTTTCTAAGAAAAATAATCAATGTTTAGGTTTAGTTAACTAAGTTTATATGCTTTTTAAAGACATTTATATAAATTTTAGGTAAAATTGTAAATAGTCACCATTTTGCCTGAAATTCGTTAAAACTAGTTTTGTTTATAGAATTATCGATTCATATTGCATTTCAAACTGAATTCATAGCACGAATAAAAAGTTTTCACATTTTATATGGAATATTTTTTATTGAAAATGCCTATAAATATGACGATTTGTTTAAATATAAAATCAAAAACACTTGATCTTTATGGGTCTTCTTTTCTAAATTTTAAGCGGGCGTACATCAACTTTGAAAAATATTTACAACGGTTTTGATTTTGGGTGAAAAAACTTTGAGCGAGCGAGCAAATATTTTGTCATAGTCAGTACGAATATTTATTTTTTTAAATTTATGTTTATTCAGATTTTCTTTTCCATGTAAATTCATTCAGTTAAAATATTATTGAGTGTCCAATCACAATCGATGACTTTTCACCTCAATTTTAAATACTAGCAACTATCTTTTATTCATGATATATTGTAGCTTTCGCTATTCAGTGATTTCAAATGTAGGAGGTCCTACATGTACAAATTCAGTACCGTAAACTGGGGTGACTTTGATAGCCCGGGGTGACATTGATAGAAATTTGATTTGGCCACTAATTTTGATACATCCAATGTAACAGTCACATTTTTGCATATGAGCAGTTCTCTCAGATTTCGGTCATTCGATTTTTTTTGTATTTTTTAATCCGACTGAAACTTTTTTGGTGGCTTCGGTATGCCCAAAGAAGCCATTTTGCATCATTAGTTTGTCCATTTAATTTTTCATACAAATTTGGCAGCTGTCTATACAAAAATGATGTTTGAAAATTCAAAAATCTGTATCTTTGGAAGGAATTTTTTGATCGACTTGGTGTCTTCGGCAAAGTTGTAGGTATGGATACGGACTACACTGGAAAAAAATGATACACGGTAAAAAAAATTGGTGATTTTTTTATTTAAGTTTTTATTACTAAAACTTGATTTGCAAAAAAAAACTATTTTTAATTTTTTTTATTTTTTGATATGTTTTAGAGGACATAAAAAGCCAACTTTTCAGAAATTTCCAGGTTGTGCAAAAAATCTTTGAGCGAGTTATGATTTTTTTTATCAATACTGATTTTTTCAAAAAATCGAAATATTAGTCGCAGAAATTTTTCAACTTCATTTTTCGATGTAAAATCAAATTTGCAATCGAAAAGTACTTTAGTAAAATTTTGATAAAGTGCACCGTTTTCAAGTTAAATCCATATTTAGGTGACTTTTTTGAAAATAGTCGCAGTTTTTCATTTTTTTAAATTAGTGCACATGTTTGCACACTTTTGGAAAAAATATTCTTGAAGAGCTGAGAAAATTCTCTGACTGACTTTGTTGATACGATCTTTAGTTGCTGAGATATTGCAATGCAAAGGTTTAAAAACAGGAAAATTGATGTTTTCTAAGTCTGACCCAAACAACCCACCATTTTTTAATGTCGATATGTCAGCAACTAATGGTCTGATTTTCAATGTTAATATTTGAAACATTTGTGAAATTTTTCGAACTTTTCGAAAAAAATATTTTCAAAATTTTTAAACTAAGACTAACATTTTAAAAGGGCCAAACATTCATTATTACGCCCTTTTAAAATGTAAGTCGTGGATTAATTTTTTTGAAAATATTGTTTTCGAAAAGATCGGAAAATTTTACAAATGTTTCATATATTGACATTGAAAATCGGACTATTAGTTGCTGAGATATCGACATTAAAAAATGGTGGGCTGTTTGGGTGAGAATTGGAAAACATCAATTTTCCTGTTTTTAAACCTTTGCATTGCAATATCTCAGCAACTAAAGATCGTATCAACAAAGTCCGAATAAGCAAAATATAGAGAATTTTCTCAGCTTTTCAAACATATTTTTTCCAAAAGTGTGCAAACATGTGCACTAATTTAAAAAAATGAAAAACTGCGACTATTTTCAAAAAAGTCACCTAAATATGGATTTAACTTGAAAACGGTGCACTTTATCAAAATTTTACTAAAGTACTTTTCGATTGCAAATTTGATTTTACATCGTGAATGAAGTTGAAAAATTTTTGCAACCAATATTTCGATTTTTTGAAAAAATCAGTATTGATAAAAAAAATTCATAACTCGCTCAAAGATTTTTGCACAACCTGGAAATTTCTGAAAAGTTGGCATTTTATGTCCTCTAAAACATATCAAAAAATAAAAAAATAAAAATAGTGTTTTTTTGCAAATGAAGTTTTAGTGATAAAAAGTTAAATAAAAAAATCACCAAATTTTTTTTACCGTGTATCATTTTTTTCCAGTGTAGTCCGTATCCATACCTACAACTTTGCCGAAGACACCAAATCGATCACAAAATTCCTTCAAAAGATACAGATTTTTGAATTTTCAAACATCATTTTTGTATGGACAGCTGCCAAATTTGTATGGAAAATTAAATGGACAAACTAATGATGCAAAATGGCTTCTTTGGGCATACCGAAGCCACCAAAAAAGTTTCAGTCGGATTAAAAAATACAAAAATTAAAAATGAAGAAAAAAGACCGATTTCGTTGAGAATTGCTCATATATGTTCGATAATAAGGTAGCCCTTAATGCTTACATACTCAAAATTCTCAAAAATGTTTAGATAAAAATTTGACGGGCTTTTTAAAAACCTATCAAAGTCACCCCGGGCTATCAAAGTCACCCCAGTTTACGGTACAACTGATAGGCAAGCTGATAGGGCGCCTATTTGTTTTTTTCTTCTGAACCAAATTTTGTAAGCCAATTTTTCAAGCTTAGGTTTTGTAAAACATTATGTTGCACCTCTTGTAACTGTTAAACCACAGACTGTACTAAAACTTCAACAAATATCCAAACATAACAAATAAAATTTATTGGGCATCCTTAACCAAAAATAACTTTATTATATGATACTAAAAAGAATAGGATTTGATCAGTCCAGTCCAAAGGTTATACTAGTCAACAAAATACACAATTACATCTTAAATTGTTCAGGTCTTGAAATAAACAATTGCTTTAGTCTTCTAGACATTGCATTGAGCAAAAAGGTTGCCTGAAGAGTAAACATTATCCGAAAACAAATCATCCCTCCGTCGTCGGTCACAGTTAGTTTGGGATCATTTCTTGGGTCACACGGGCAAAACGGTTTACCCATTGTTGAAAATCATAACAAAACCACGCACGTGTAGCGACCACCCTCTACGAGGACACCAAAGTATCAAAAGGGGCGATTAAGCAAACAAAATGCCGATATCATGAAGCTATCAGCATCAATTTCATGCTTGGTCTCGCTTTGGGGCTCATCCCTTGTTTAGTCTGTGCTGCCGGTGGCGCGGTGGGCTGTGAGAGGCGTGACCATGCATGAGTTTATTTACATTTACGCCAATCATATTTACCACAGTGCCACTCTCGGCTTTTCCTCCCTGCGAGAATGTGTAAGGGGCAAATTCGATGAGATTCTCATGTTTACTGTAAGTATTTGTTTCGTGACAATTTTAGTTTTTTGTTGTTGTAAATAACCTATATAAAATTTGCTATTTAAAATAAGTTTTGTTCTTTTGCCATTTTTTGTAGATAAAATTTATAACAGAAAACAAAACTTCCTTGACCTATCCAACTTAAACGAATTTCAACGGATCAGGTTCAGTCATAAAGCGTTATGACGACGGTACATGAACCAATTGAAGATTGCCTTCGTATCGTTTTCTTTCTCCACGAGTTCGGTGCCACAATTCCGGTTTAGGCGTATTTCAGTATTCGGTTCCGGAATTGTCATAATGTTACTTTTTATCGTTTGCTGATATCCTGCCCCCCGCCGTCGCTTAAGGTCGTTGAGCTGGGCCAAAATTTTGCGGAATTTTTCTTCTATGAAAGTGGAGAGCTTTACCTCGATTATTATGGCTTAGCCGATCAACTCTCACTCCCCTGGGCAGGCCGGGATAATAAAAGGATAATTTATGGCAAAACCGTCACACGTAACCAAGTGGATGAAGTCACAAATGCAAAAAGTGGATGGAAAGCTGCAAATATCGTTCTAGAAATAATGGACGGTATCAATTAACGAAGTTGAGGAAAAGGGGTCTCTAATTTGACTGTAATTTGACGATGGTGGTGATTTAATTTGATTGGAATAATGAACGACACCTTTTTATCTAACTTTGCTCTTGGATGTTTAAAAATAAAATAAAATAAAAACGAACAGAGAAGATTTCAACTAAAGGAAAGTACGATACGTACAGCACTTTGCAGCTCTTATCCGGAAACCTGATCAATTCATTTAGTTAAATAAGAGCAAATCAAATCCAACGAAAAAAACACGAGCAATTTATGTGAAGAAATTTGATCTTTTTCCTTCCATCAACCATGAGAAATGGCTTGGTGCTTTCTGCGTTTCGATTTCCGCATATGTGATAGACAGACCAAACCCCCTCAATCCGGGAAAAATCTGCTAGGCCTGTCAGAATGTTGTCCATCAATATTTCTTCCTTTTTGTTACTCGCTTTACGAATGTCTATAAAAGTGAACGTTGCGTACTGAAATCACACCCTTTTCGAATCATGTCTATCCTCTCTAGTTTGTTCTTGAGCAGGGAAAAAGAAGCAACATTTATGTATTTGGCATCGGTTACCAAAATGACCTCATGACGTCATACAATATCAAGTTAGGAATTATACATAAGGATAGCTTATATGTATTTCCGGTATTATAGAAAGCTGTCTAATGCAATCTTAAATATAAAAAAAATCTTCTGACGAAGAAGTTTATTTTAATCTGGCTTTAAAATGATTTGGTTAGACAGTGCATGAAAGGAGAAACGTAAGTATTTGTGTTTCATGACAGGAGTCATCCTCATAACGTAACATCTCAAAATAACGTTTTTTTAAAACTAATTTATCCCAATTTGCACAACCTACTCCATTTATGAATTACATTACACTCCTTTATCCCAAACCTGCCTCAAAATTCCCAGCTGATGGTGCTTGTTAACCCCCTACTCGGCACGTGCGCTGCCAAAAATATCCCACGTGAGCAACCGTGCGGCACAGCGTGACATCGCCCGCACCGCACCCGTGTAAACGATAGTAAATTTGTTTGAATAACCAACTAATGAAGTTTGAATGCTTTTTTCTCACATCTCTCTATATTACTCTACTCTGCTGCTGTTGCCTGTTGGCCCGGGTCCCCCTTGTATGGTGTGTGTAAACGCGCGTGTTTCTTTGGTACATGGTGTGGTAACTGGTAATCCTCTAAACAGCTGCAATGACGCTTCTTCGTGTAACCCTTGATGCTGCGAGGGCGGGTGTGTATTCGCACCAACCAACCCAGGACGGAAAGTGAAGCGAAACCACCCACTAAACCCAAACCAAACATAACCTCGCTCTCTCTGTATCCTACTCTGGTTGCGATTCAGGCTTGCTGCCTTAACTTTGGTTTAGGAACTCTTCACATACCTACCAGACCATGTGCTTGACGATGAATGATGAGCCGGAATTTCGTCGGGAGAGGGGATTGTCAACATTTTGCCAACAAATCTTAATTCAACGAAGGACTCGAGCCAGCTAGTGGGACTAGACTAGACGGAAAGTTAATTTAATTATGGCGGAATTCTTTCCAAATTCCGCAATTAACCAGACGACCTAACAGCGGAAGAAGCTAAATCAATGTGAAACACTTTAGTGGGACCTTATGCCATCAAGGAAACTTGTTATTTTTTGGGAAGATACATTTTAAGCTGGTAAATAATTGTAAGTTTACTCGCGACCGAGTTGATTGCGATATTCTCGACCTTATCACGGAAGAGCCATACTTCACTGATTTCTGATTAATGTGTAATGTCTTTCCGGAATGTTACACGGGGGATTAATGATATTCGCCCCCATTATTTCGCTTGTCATCCTTTGAGGCCTACAGCGCGGGTAGCCAAACTTTAGTTGGCTTGTATTAATTGATAATCACAGAAGTGGAAATTTGAAAAGCTTTACAGATTCGAAGTAGAGAATTAGGTGCTGAACGTCTTAACATCGTCACCATAACTTTTCATGAGAACTCTAAATTCCTGGGTGTTCCAACAGCTTTCCGAAGAATAAACTCAGTTTTGAGCTATCAAGTGTTACTTGTTTCATATGTGCATTTTTCGATATTTTTCCAAAATTCAAAAAAAAATAAATTTTAAAATCGCAAAATAATTTGCGAAAATCTAAAGAACTACTCAACTCCGATTTTGAAAGTTCAAGAAATTTTCACGAAACCTTTATTTTTTGTAGAACTTATGACACCATCTTTATACACTTGATACCTAAAGATATTCAAACATATTGATTTTTGAATTTTTGATTGAAGGAAAAGCCCGTTTGAGACTTTATTTTTAGCTCAGGTGAAATTTATCCCTCTACAACTCTACCCCGCCTTTAGACGGGCTTCGATTTGAAAATTTGTAATTTGTGCGTTTATTTATAACGATAACCTGTTAGTTTACAACTTTTTATCAGGTCAAGGAAGTAACTGTAAGAAGAATATAATTGATAGAAATAATCCATACAAACTAAGTTAGTGTAACTATTCGTTAAACTAAAATTAAGCAGAAGGCTTAGACTAGAGTTTTGACAAAACATTTAAAAGATGATAATGTCGGTTTAGTTTTTGCATCGATTGGTAAACCGTTCCAGCAGGTGGCTCCGTGAACCAGGACACTTTTTCCGCTTGAAGTGGTGTGTCTAGGGATGATGAAGCAGCGGGTTCGCTGCTGCTGACCGCGTTGCAGGTGTTGTTGGATGTAGTCTGGTAGGTCGTCGTAGTAGGCTTGTCTCATGAAACTGCAGATCCTCAGACGGTAGTTCGATGGCAAGTCAATTCCAAGGATAGAGTTGCGGACAGCTGCTGTGGTATCACGTCGGCGAAGGTTGTGTACAAATCGTACGGCGGATTTGAAGCAACGATACAGTTGATCCTTCAGTGCAGCTGATAGTCCGGGGTAGTAGACGACATCACAATACGTGAAGAATGGCATTACTACCGCTTGCACCAGCTTTCGCCGTGTTTGTGTCGAAAGAACAGCGCTGAACCGACGGAACGTACGCAGGACATTGTAGGTTCTCATTACAACGTCGTTCACCTGATCTTTCCACGTGAGGTTACGGTCCAACTTCAACCCAAGGTTGATGACCTTGTCCGACAGCGGAACAGTTTCGCCGCAGAACGTTATTTCAGCTTCTGGTACGATTGCTCCGGACTTGCTAAAAATTATAGCTTGGGTTTTTTTCGGATTTGGTGCAAGCCAGTTTGCACCAGCCCAACGAGCTATCCTCTCCAGATCCGCGTTGATGGTTTGTACAAGTGTATCAACATCAGCTGAAGGTCCGGAAATGTACACTTGCAGGTCGTCGGCATAGAGATGATAGTTGCACCTCAATTCCATGTTTCAATCAATTTTTGATCTTTAAAAAGCATTGGAAGGAAGAACTTTTAAAATGTTAGAAAATTTATGGGTTGGATGTTTTCTTGTTTTATGTGACTTTGCCAATGTTTAGAATAGGCCAAATACTACCGAAAACAAACATAAACTTCACAAGATAAATGCAAATTAAAATACTAAAAATTTAACAAGAAAAAGATAAATCAAGAGAAGTAAAGTTTTTCGCAGAATAAAAGTTGCTCAAAATGACCTCCTAAACACGGGAAAAATAAAAATATTGGAAAAAAATCGGGTAGTAGAGGGTTAACTAATGTTTTTACACAGCAAAAAATTTCTGTGTAAAATCGCATGCAAAAGCATGCACATCACCTTTGTGAGAAAAAGCATGTAATATTGTATGAGAAAACGTGTACACAAAAAGCATGTACCGAAGAAAAAAAATCAGGTCTGCTCACCCCAAAAATAACATCAATCCGGTGAAAGTCATAGTCAGATTACCAAGTCCGCGCCCCAACCCACTCGGCTATTTCGCCGCTTTGAAAATAGTTGGATCAATGCCAATCTAACAGTAGGTTTTCCGTACGTCGTATACTGTGTTAACTGCATACGATGATGGGGAACCTACAGCTACATCGGTGAAGATCCAATTATTTTCATAGCGGCGAGATAGCCGAGTGGGTTGGGGCACGGACTTGGTAATCTGAATATGACTCTCGCCGGATTGATGTTATTTTTGGGGTGAGCAGACCTGATATTTTTCTTCGATACATGCTTTTTGTGTACACGTTTTCTCATAAAATATTACATGCTTTTTATCACAAAGGTGATGTGCATGCTTTTGCATGCGATTTTACCATCGGATTTTTTGCTGTGTAGATGATTCTTATGGAAACACTGAGCAACTTTGCAAAAGTATGCTGCTTGTTGAATATAACTATTTTCTCGAACACATTTAGTTACAGGCAGTTATTTATATTTTGTCAAATATCTTGTGTTCTTCTGATCTGCGCAAAAAATAAACAAAATTAAAATTGAGAAATTTCATATTTAAATTAGTTTATAAGGGATTGTTTGAATTTTTTTGCTGCTTGACTTTGTAAGATAATTTTCATTTTTTTTTCAAAAACTTTTCAGTTGTTTTGTAACAATATTAAAAAGAAAACTGCTAATGTTTTGAAATAAAAATCACAACAAAAATATTTACCCATACATTTATTTTAAAATTCGAGCAGACACTTGCAATAGAGACCTCAAAGGAGCTGTATGTCGTTCAAGTGGATGGTTTGTTGTTTTAAAATATAAGGTAAAATTTCATTTAAAAATCATTTTTCCACGTTGTCTGACCCGAACCGAACCAGCGTTTATGGCTGAAAGGCTCGTTAATAAAGACAACTAACGTTGTCTGACATCTAAGTTTGAGCTTGCGATCCAAATTAATTTCATGTTTCAGCTAAAATTAAAAAAAAATGTGGTGAGAACAAATGCAAAAAAGACTGTTACTGATGCAAGCAAATTTCCTCTCAATTAAGTGGATCACATTTCAACGATCTTTATAACCTGTAATCAGAGATCATATTTCTCTTTCATATTACACAGCAAAAAATTTCTGTGTAAAATCGCATGCAAAAGCATGCACATCACCTTTGTGAGAAAAAGCATGTAATATTGTATGAGAAAACGTGTACACAAAAAGCATGTACCGAAGAAAAAAAATCAGGTCTGCTCACCCCAAAAATAACATCAATCCGGTGAAAGTCATAGTCAGATTACCAAGTCCGCGCCCCAACCCACTCGGCTATTTCGCCGCTTTGAAAATAGTTGGATCAATGCCAATCTAACAGTAGGTTTTCCGTACGTCGTATACTGTGTTAACTGCATACGATGATGGGGAACCTACAGCTACATCGGTGAAGATCCAATTATTTTCATAGCGGCGAGATAGCCGAGTGGGTTGGGGCACGGACTTGGTAATCTGAATATGACTCTCGCCGGATTGATGTTATTTTTGGGGTGAGCAGACCTGATATTTTTCTTCGATACATGCTTTTTGTGTACACGTTTTCTCATAAAATATTACATGCTTTTTATCACAAAGGTGATGTGCATGCTTTTGCATGCGATTTTACCATCGGATTTTTTGCTGTGTAAATTAACTTATAATTATTTAAACAGAACTGGCGATAAAATCAGAGAGGTGCACAAATCTATCACCCCGCGTGCATACGACATTTTCTGCCGAAGTAATTGCCCGTTTTGGTCGAATTTATGGTTTTTATCGTTGTTTTAACACTTTCTTAAGGGCATAAAATTCCTTGTTTGTCATATTACAATGCAAAACCGTGTTCCCTCCACCACCGACGACAACACTCGTGCACGGTAGCACCTTGTTTTTATTTTAGCCTCTTCTTTGCGGTTTTGTCATCGCGGCCAATTTTGTTCCTTTTTTGTCGCCGGATCGGCCGATCTTCATGTCGCAATAAAATTATAAGCGATCATTAAAAACGACGGCTTCGGTGTGTGTGTCGTTTTGCGTCAACTGCACAGTGGTCCAGATCGCAAAATTAAGTGGAAAATGGATTTTTCGAAAAATGGTTAAGTTTTGGAGCTTTGGTGTCTTCAGAAGAGTTGTTGCATATGGAAAGGGGCAACTTTTGGTTTGGTTGAAAATTAGGGTGGTTCACGATTAGGGTGATTTTGGAAATCTAACTTTACAGGAATATTTTTGGGATTTTTTTTGTCTTCTAGAAAGTTGTTGGGCTTGCCATTTCAAGCAACTTTGTCGAAGACACCAAAATTTTATCTCGTAATCTACGCCTTCTATGACCAAATTTATAGAAAGCATCTGAGCAAACCTTCAAAAATCAGTTTTTTGAACGTGGCAATTCAGGGTTAAGTTTTAGAGAAAAGTGATGTTCTGAGCACTTTTAGAGCTCTAAAAAACGAACATTTTTATTTGTTGACATGCCAATTTGGACTTAAGGGTCAAAAGTTACAGCCATTTTAAGGTAAAAAAGATGCAAATTTAAAACTTAAATATCTCAAAATGGCGCAAGCCAAATTTTAAGCACTAGGTTGCATTTGAAAGAGGAGATCTAGCACTACAAACGCTGAAAAAATCTCAGAGGTGTTTTTCTTTAAACTCGAGATATCTTCATTTGAAAAAGTCTAATTTTCAAGGGAAAATCATATGGGACCACCCTAACGAAATTCGAAAAATGTCCAAATATATTTTTTTCCATGTAATTTTGCCCGCTGAATCCGAATCTGCCCTCAGAATTGAGCCAAAGTATCGAAAAACCGAGTTTTGGTCATAATTTGGTCATAAATGATAATTTTACATGGAAACCCAAAAAATGACCAAAACTCGGTTTTTCGATACTTTGGCTCAATTCTGAGGGCAGATTCGGATTCAGCGGGCAAAATTACATGGAAAAACATATATTTGGACATTTTTCGAATTTCGTTAGGGTGGTCCCATATGATTTTCCCTTGAAAATTAGACTTTTTCAAATGAAGATATCTCGAGTTTAAAGAAAAACACCTCTGAGATTTTTTCAGCGTTTGTAGTGCTAGATCTCCTCTTTCAAATGCAACCTAGTGCTTAAAATTTGGCTTGCGCCATTTTGAGATATTTAAGTTTTAAATTTGCATCTTTTTTACCTTAAAATGGCTGTAACTTTTGACCCTTAAGTCCAAATTGGCATGTCAACAAATAAAAATGTTCGTTTTTTAGAGCTCTAAAAGTGCTCAGAACATCACTTTTCTCTAAAACTTAACCCTGAATTGCCACGTTCAAAAAACTGATTTTTGAAGGTTTGCTCAGATGCTTTCTATAAATTTGGTCATAGAAGGCGTAGATTACGAGATAAAATTTTGGTGTCTTCGACAAAGTTGCTTGAAATGGCAAGCCCAACAACTTTCTAGAAGACAAAAAAAATCCCAAAAATATTCCTGTAAAGTTAGATTTCCAAAATCACCCTAATCGTGAACCACCCTAATTTTCAACCAAACCAAAAGTTGCCCCTTTCCATATGCAACAACTCTTCTGAAGACACCAAAGCTCCAAAACTTAACCATTTTTCGAAAAATCCATTTTCCACTTAATTTTGCGATCTGGACCACTGTGAACTGGTGTGACCACACGGAATGCAACAACTATGGGACGCGACCGACGGACAGAGTGGTGAATGATTTATCTTTATGGTGCAATTAATGTGACAACGTTGCGTGTAATTTCACCATCGGCTCGCTGATAAGTTATTGTTTTGGGGTAATGAAGTGAAAATCTGAAAATTTTACGTTTCCCGCTCATCATTCATCGGAAGATCGTGGTTTTCTGAATGAAATAATTGCATCCTCTAAATATTCTGACAAGCTTTTCCTCTCTCTTTCTGTATCTTCCAACAACTTTCCTGCTTCGAAATCGCCACGACATGAACACCTTTACACCATCACACACACACGTGCACCCACACAAACACACAAACGTACCAAAACAGTCCCATCCTATTGTTTGCGGAGTACAGCTTCGAGGAGTACCCGGATGGGAGCCGGGCCGCCGTCTGTCTGACCAAGGCGTCCAACGTGTGGACAATCACGTTTTTCCTGATGACCATTTCGCTCTTCTTCTTGTTGCCACTGATCATCCTGATTGTGTTGTACGCCATAATTGCCAAGAACCTGATTGCGAGCAACAACTCGCGGATGAAGATCCGACTTAGCAAGCCGGAACTTAGCTACAAGGCTCGGAAGCAGGTGGTCCTCATGTTGGGCGCCGTCGTGCTGGCTTTCTTCACCTGTTTGCTCCCGTTTCGGATGCTGATGCTGTGGATCATCATCGTGTCCGAAGAAACATTCCAAAAGCTAGCCGTAGAAAAGTACTACAATCTATTGTATTTTAGCCGTATAATGTTCTACCTCAACTCGGCCGTGAACCCTATCCTGTACAACCTGATGTCGTCCAAGTTCCGGAAGGGCTTCCTGCGGCTGTGCCGCTGCACACGCATCTGGACCCGCTCCGGTCGACGGGGTGGCAAGGTACGGGGCCGGTCAGCCACGTTCACGACCACCACAAACTCTTCGTTTCTCACGAACTCATCGATCCGGAAGAGCAGTGAGAAATACACATTATCGCTGGACGATTTACGCTTCCAGCAGCAGCAACAGGACCAACCACAAAGGGTCCAACCGAATGGGCTCCTACTGGCAGCATCGGATACATCTCCCAAACCCACCCCATCGGCCACCAACAGTGACGACGAGGAACCCTTCCAGCTAAGCCGATTCTATCGGATGAACCTACTCCGGCAGTATTCCACCCCCCTGCTGACGACGGAAACCACATCACCGACCCCGACAACGACGACGACAGCCATCGTCCCGACAGGGATCAATAACAACAAATCAGTCGAAAGTGCGGTCAAGCGTCCCTTTAACGTGACCTTCATGGAGACGGCCGTCGAAAGGAGCCACGGGTCCACCGAACTACGACCACCGGATGGGAATACCGGCAGCAGTAGTAGTAGTGGCAATAATCTGCTTAATCCCTGGAAATTGAAACTCAACCGGCGGCCAGCAATGATGGTTCTGACCGCAAAGCAAATGTCGTTGGATGAAAGTTTGTTGGGTCGGCGGAAGCAGCATCCGAACCTGGCGTTGATGACCGTTGTGACTGGAGAGGGTAGCTCGAACGATGTATGAGATGTTTGAAAAGTGTTTTAATTATGGTGAACAGACGAATTCAATTATCACTGGTGGATTGTTTAAGACTCAATGGATCTGATTTATAATTTTTACTAAGTACCATTGAATGATACAATTAAAACAGCATTGTAAAGTTATAACTTGCATAACAATAATTAACAATTTTAAATATTTGCTGTGTCGATCAAGGGCGGCTTCCAACTACTGAGTCACAATTTGTTGATAAAGAAAAAGCTATTTCATTGTAGTCTTAGATACATTAATCAAAATGAGCATTCATAATCAAATGAAATAATTACCTGAAAAAAAATTTGTCGTTTGTTTGTAAGGCACACGGTAAAAAAAATTATGGTTATATTTGATCGATGAATGTTGACAGTTTTGAGTCCTAAAAATGTGTAATAATCCCTCGAAAAATCTGTAAACTTTTCCAAATATCGACGCTTCTGTGCTCTCTTGTACTAAGCTTGCTGGGGTTCCTATCTAATTAGCATGAGAGAGCACAAAAGCATCGAAAAAGCGGTAAGGTAAGAACCTAACTGAGAAAAGTGTTAAAAAC
This sequence comes from Culex pipiens pallens, assembly GCF_016801865.2. Classification (NCBI taxonomy): domain Eukaryota; kingdom Metazoa; phylum Arthropoda; class Insecta; order Diptera; family Culicidae; genus Culex; species Culex pipiens. The sequence goes on along the minus strand of NW_026292965.1, from coordinate 9,361 downwards.
AATCCTTTCGATCAAAAGTATGATACCGTAATCTGGGGCGAATCGGGACTTCAGTCTGTCTGAGTCTGTTCTAACCGAAACCAACCAGAAAAATCAAAATATTGTGCTCCAACATGGTTAAAACTTCTGTCCCAATTCGCCCCATGTGTCCCGATTGACCCCAGTTTACGGTAACTGTTTTTCAATTATTACCACCATTTTTTTTGTCAAGATTATTTTCCAATCAAATCTTGACACGGCTGTCACTGCGATTGCTCCCACGCTCCATAATATTCAATCTAGCTCCTATCAAACAAATCACAGTCAATCAGCATCACGTAATCTCACTAAGCATTCCATAACACCATCATCACCAAACCCGATTATCGATTGGCACAGCATCCCTTTCTTATCCAGAGGAAAAGAGATTTCTCTTTAACATCCCCCCACTTCTCTGCAAAAGCCGGCGTGCAGTGTTTGTATGTGTATTCTACTTATTATCATCATCAGGGCGCGCAAAGTCCGTCACCCGCCACCCACAAAAGACCAATGTCAAAGTTGAGCTGAGCTGATCTGAGCCCAAGCCACTCTCCTCAGACAGTTGGTGGAAATCGTTCATTTACTGATGGTAACAGGGCAGATTCGATTCGGAATCTTAGTCATTCGGATTTTTTTAGCTATTTATTCAGAACCATGTTATGATGATGTTATACCTTGTCTTAATGTATGCCTAAATAAATTCTTAAATTGAAAATTTGACATAAAACATGAAGTAATTGAAAGTGTCGAGATAATTGAATCTACACTGTACCATCAAATCAGTGAAAAGCTCTCTCTTTGTGGCGGCCCCCACAATCGAACGGCGGCGAGACGAAACGCGTTGAGGCACTTAACATCCAGCTGTGAAGAAATAATTGAATTTCTCTGTTCTATGACTAGCTGTTTTTTGTTGTATTCCACCACAAGTTCTTCAAAGTCAGTCCACCGTTTCCGCTCCTTGCTGCTCAATGCTTCCTGTTTCCTTTCCTTGCAAAGGGTGGAATTAATCTAATTCAACATCCTCTTGTGTACTCACTTGTGTGTGTGTGCATAATCTTTTGTGTGACAGGATTGTGGTAGTAAAGAAAAACTACTCCCTCAGCTGAAGTAGCCATTTAACTTTATCGATCCTAATAAAAAATGTGGAGATCGAGCATTCCTCCCAGGCCAAATACACGTTTAACTACTGGTCTTGCGGTTGTTGGTTGGATGATAAAAAGACAACTATTCTACTGTTCGCCATGCTAGACAAAGTCAAGGAAAACGAACTCGAAAGTATTATTAATTTTAAGAGTACACATCAAATTTAGAGCTTATCACAAATATTTTATTGTAACAACGCAAAATCCAACGCAAATCTGATTGTTAATTCGGTGTAGTTCGAGTAGTAAACTATTATCCACTTTATGTGAACGTTACCAATTACCAGCTAGCTTTAAAAAATGTAAGAGTCCATTAATTTATTATGTTAAGTATGATTTGTTGAAATAAATATAATATTATGATACAATCAAATTATGCATTAATGTATTACTTATAATTTTAAAAATATAAACGAATCAATTAAACAATGGCCAACATTCATGAGATAGGTTCAAATCATATTGAACCAAACAAAAATTAATACACGCATATTTTTGTAAAAGTTATTTCTGTTTATTTGAAATAAATAAATATTTAAAGTTAAGCAAAACAAACTTAAAATGTAAATTTACAACAAAAAAATGCTAACATGCTAAATAGACGGAAATTCATGTGAATTACTAGGCACCCCCATCAGACTATTTTAGATGGTAATAATTGAAGGAGTCGCATTGCGAGCCCACAAAATTCATGAAAATGTTTGCGGGATATTCCCAGAAAATTAACTGCAAACAGTGACAAGAAAGCATAATCTGTGAATATTTAAACTAATAAATTTTAAGATTTTCTAAGTATTATTATAAAAAACCCGATTTAATATCACCAGAGGTGAAATAGAGCCTTTCTTACAAAATGATGAAACTCCGACAAATATATTGGTGCAATTAATTTTTCAGAAACATAATGATACCACCCAGTGAGAATTTGACCTAAAGCTTCGAATCTTTTTAGGCTAAACCTCGAATGCCATTTTTTTTAATTTCAGAGGTACATTATGGGTCGCAAGATAATTATATTTAATTAAGAAAAACATATTGGATTGACATTATTAGAAAAAATAAAGGGTACTCAGTCTTTAATGTTAGTCTATGATTAACTTAAAAACATATGTATCGATATTGCACTTTGTCGATCGCGTAAAACGCGCAAGCGTAAATGTGCTGGCGTTTATGCTTCGACTTGACGACTTTCGAGCGAGAGCGAGCCGGGACTTCGAATTTGATGTCCAGTATATGATTCTGTATAAAACCAAAAATTTAATAGGAAAAAATATGGTAAAAATAAGATGTAAAACACTAATATCGCGATATCTCTGGAAATACATTTTGGAAAAGCTTCAAATTTTGGGCCCAAGCAGTTTATGGCGCATGATTTGGAATGGCTTTTTGTTTGAAACAGAATTCTTTTAATTTGATGGTGTTATCTGTAAAATAGTTCAAAAAATACCTCTAAAAAATGGCTTTGACCACATTTACAGTACAGTACATTTACTGGTCGAAAATTGTGAATCGAAAAATAAAATGTTCGTCTCCGACCCCACGGCTACAAATCTGAAATATAAAAATTGTGAGTTTTACGAGCGGTTTTCCAATGATGGAAGACACTAATTTTTAAAAGCGGATACAGACATCGCTCAAGTATTTGAGAAAAAGAGCTCTCAAAAATCAAACTTTGAGTCCGGGTTTCGGGCCAAAATTCAATCGAAAGAGCGCATCTAAACCTTCAATTTAGTAATAGGATTTTTTCCTGGGACTATTCCTCGCCGTGTACGATTTTTTTAGATTTCTGAGAAAAGCGTTTTTCCAAAAGCAAACCATAATCCTTTCTTTTGTAAGAAAGGCAAAATATACTTTTTTCTATGTAACGGTACGTTTTTGACAAAATTATTTAAATTATTACCAAGATAAGAAAAAAAAAGTTTGATAGCATTCCATTCACGTGAGTTATCTGCAACCAGCAATTTTTGCACAAAATACTCTTTTGTCTGAATGAAATAATTCGTTCATAAAAGCTGTGGAATTCTAACGAAACTTAAACCTCTTCAAATGAAAAACCTTTTCAAACATTTTTCTCATACTAGTAATCCTATTAGGGCCGTGACATGCTAATTACACCCACTCAGAAAAAAAAAAGTTGACATTGTCAGATTTGATGAGCTCTCGCCTTAAGAAGGAAGAACCCATGTTAGCCCCTCTGCGAGGATGTGCCTAATTCATGTTGTTATAACGTAAGCATGGGCAGAATTAGCGTCAACCCTTTTCACACACCACGTTGGGTGGGTTAATTCAAGATAGCGCAATCAACGACGCCAACGGGAGCACACACGCGTAATAACTTATTTTCGGGTGGTGAATTGTCACTGTTTTTGCACACGCGAAGCTGTCGCCGAGAAATGTTGATCCTCTCACATGGCTATTAATGCCAACATCACATACTTGACTGTTTTGTTGGTTTTATGTTCTGGCTGGGATTAGTACATTTGTTTGTTACATTTTTTCTGTCTGATCACATGAATTTAAAATTTATCATTATTAACAAATTAATGTTTTTTAAATTTATGATATCAAACTTTTTTTATACTTTTATTTAAAAAAAAACCAATTCCATTTTTAAAGATTATACTCGACTAACAAAACACTGTTCCCTGCCAATACACGACAAATACTACTGCAAACAAGGAGCAACGAACGTTAACGAAACAATAAATATTTCGTGTCTCGTTGTATAAACTTTTCATGCCAGACAATGATAAGTAAGGCAAAGGCACGTGTTAATCCAAAAGTGTCAACACAATCAATATTTTACAAACTAGTATTTTTTACAACCTCTTGATTTCATTTTTTTTTAACTATGAACGACATGATCGGTAGTCTTATTTCCAAATAAATCTTAGTACAAAACGTCACACGACAATCCCAGAGACCGGCTCTTTTGTATATAGATTTGCATAAACACGGCCATTACCAATAAATTACCGCCAATCGTAGTAAAGTCATTGGTCGGCACAAATCTTCATCGTCTACCAACAAAACCAGCAGCGTGTGTAATACTATAACCTCAACAGCCGTACAACGACATACGCAGATCCACGATGTGGGAAAGTTGTAAATCACTATTTTATCACCCACAATCATTCCCTCACATTCACGATACTACGAGTTGTGCTCTGCTGAATATCGCTGTTTGTGGATTATCTTTGGTAGGAATGATTACTAATCTTTTTGTAGTCGGATCCGGTTAACAGATTCGATCGTTTTTTTCAAAAATATTAGATTTTTAAAAACAAACTGATTGTCAAAATATATTTCATAGCCAAACAACTTTAAAAAATACTTTAAACATGTATTTGCAATAATAAATTGCGTTGGTTCAAAGTAGGACGAACTACCCTAATAGAAAATTTTATGTAAAGAGATTGGCGGAGGACAGATGGAACGCATGATACGGTCTGTCGACAATGACTAGGCCAAGTATTCATCATCAGCAGCGATGGTTAGTTTGCGATGTGCTGGATGTGACACTAGGGTGACAAGAGAAGCTTTTTACATATTTATCAAATATTACCTAAATCAGCCACTTTTACTTTTTCAACTGTACAACTGTAAAAAGCAAATTTATACACACTTAGTAAAACTGAGTTTTAAGCAATCAAATATCAAACTACGTTTATTCTTCATTTTTTCTAACCAACATGTCTTATTCTACTACCTGGAAATCGGGGACTCCAGCGTGCCTCTTATGTTGCCATATTAGCACTTTGACTCATAAGAAGCGTTTTCAACTGAAATCGAGTAATAAATAGCTCAATTAAAAGTGAGCAAGCAAGTTTATATCTACATTTTCACTAAATACGTTGTTTAAATAGCAAAAATCAGCAAATTGGATGGAGCTATGCTTAACCTGCCAAACATACGAGAATTTCCTCGCATTACCGTTTGGTTTAGATTTAACAATTGCCTCATTAACATGTACCAGGGTGGGAACGGATTTTCAAAAGTTCTCGGATCAAGTTCTGGTGCAGTGCCCCTTGTAGGACATGCCCATAGGGACTCTTACGCCAAATTCAAATCATTTTGTTGAAAACTAGCTTGTCTCAAGTGTGTTAAATTTTCTATTAGAATTACTATTATTACTTCGTACATAGGCCTACAAAGGGTTACGTACATGTAGGCATTTTTTCATATTAAAAATATCTTGTCGCCCTGATGTGCCACTATCTCATGCTCAACTCATATCCATACCCTACCTCAACGGAGAAACAATTTGTGCGGGATTTTTTAGAGGACAGCAATCCGATTTCATGGATTATTTGGACGTTTTTTGGATTTTTTAACATCTTTTACAATTGAAAATATGAACAAATCTTAAAATCCTACAATTCGAATTATAAATTATAAAAAACAAATATATTATATTAAGGCCTTTGATTCCATCCACCAACTGATGTAAAGTGCGCCAAAATGATGCCTTCCGTCGCGTACAACACCATCGCATGTAACAGGTAGGTTGCGCGACATCGCATAAATGGTAAGTTGCGTTGCATACATAAACATTTCAAGCAGTGAATGTCGCGCGATATTTGCTGGTCACGTTTAAAATTTGCAATCATGCGTACATTTCCACTAAAGAGTTTTTCACCCTATTTAACTAAACATGTTTCCGTTTTCCTTCTTATGAATGCCGCACCCACTGTAGATACTCATCTACCTAGCTCTTTACAGCACTGCACTCTTCTCTTCACTAGGAAATTGTGTTTTTTTGAAAAAAGCAAAATTAACTTGCTGTTTAACGATGTGATGACGAAAGCTTGCGGCAGGTTAGTAGTTTGTAGAAATTACTCTTTAATTAGAACTAGTAGAATGTAGATAATATCATGCAATTAACGATAACGAAGAAGAAGTTTGCACCGTTATTAATAAAACTCATTTTCAGTATTTCAAAATAGCAAATCTATTTTCGGTATTATATGTGACAAGATTGTTAGAAACATTTATTTAAAAAAATAAAGAATTTTTTTTTCAAAATTAAATCTTGAGAAGAATCAGTTGAGTAATTCGATTCTTTCTACTCCACAGCCCAATCCTAATGATCTCAACGTACGAATACGTGGAGTACGTAAACGGAAACATGGTTGCCTCCTGCCTGACTCCAGTGGAAAACTTCTGGCATGCGGCCTTCTTTGTTGGTAGCATCGTGGTTTTCTTTATTTTCCCGTTGTTCATCCTGGTGGTGCTGTACTCTGTAATAGCTAAAAACCTGATGGACAACCCTAGCATCATCATGTCCAACGCCAGCGGAAACCGGAGCAACGTGCTCAAGTACCGAAAGCAGGTTATGTTTATGCTGGGTGCGGTCGTTGTCAGCTTCTTCTTCTGTCTACTCCCGTTCCGTGCTCTAACCCTGTGGATAATAATCGTCCCAAGCGAGAACATCGTGTCCATCGGGTTCGAGCGGTTCTACATTATCCTGTACTTTTGTAGAATCATGCTGTACATGAACTCTGCGATCAATCCCATCCTCTACAACCTGATGTCGTCCAAGTTTCGGAACGGTTTCCTACAGCTGCTCGGCTGTGGCAAGATGATCCGCTTGGGCAGTATGTCCTCGACGGTTCGCAAGGGAACGTTTCACACGGCATCAACAAATCTGAGCAGTTCGCTTAACAGCTCCAGCCAGAGAAGACTTACGCGGGACGAAAGCAGTGTCAGTGGGAGAACCATGGAGAGCAACAACAGCCGGAAGAGGTTGCTTCATCAACGCCACAACAGTACGATCTCTATCAAATCTGGCCACGACGAAGCACGAGACGCGGCGCTGATCAGTAACGGTGGATCAATTTGCACACCCTCGGAGGTCATCCCTCTCAATGCAGAAAAAATCGAAGAACTGGACGAATCCACAACGACAGCTGCTTCATTGCCAAACGGTTACGGTTTCCATAGGTTTAAGCATCTCAATGGTAGTTGTAGTGTTATTAGCAGTAGTACCAGTAAGACTAGTCAACGGTTGAACGGGATTGTTTCGGTTGAACCGATAACCGTTCACCAACCGGACAATAAATATCTTATAGTAAGAGCTGCCGTTATTGTGGTGCAAGACAGGCCTCCTGGAGATGATGACCCACCCCCTGTGGGACTACCATCCGCGGAACACGCCGTCGTGAGCTCAAACGGATGTGAACCACTAGTATCTATCATCACTGCCAAAGATGAGAATCAGAACAGTAACTATGTCAATCAAGGACAGCACCAGCATCAGATAACCGCAAACGGTAAAGACAGTGTCAATGTTCAAACAGAAAACATAATGCCCACTAAACAGTGCAAGACAGCTGACGGGCAGGAATCTTCAGAAGAGGTTACTAAAATAAGGCAGTTTTATGGCACGATGGAATGTGATATCTAAATGAAGAAGAAAAAACTGAGGTGATAAGCGAAATGAAAGACGTGATTTAGTTCAACTAAATGCTCGATGGGAATGATATTTTGGCTAGGCTTTTTTTGGGCTTGAATGATAAAAAATGAATCTTTAAAAATACATGAAAATGGTGCAGATAAAGTCAGCTGTCTTTGGCGCGTACATTTTGCTACTACAGATCGTCAAACGAGGAAAATATAGTATTGTGCACATTCTATTTATTGTAAAAAATAATAAAGAAACAAATTTATGTATTAAAACTAGTAAACTTGTTTTATTTTTTCTTTTGCGACACGATTACTTTTAGGGGAAAAAGGAATGAACTGTAGAAACAAAAACAAAATGATCCTACATTACTATGAGTGATTTTGGCTAAAAAATGATAAAATCAGATTTTTCAAGTATTGGCAGATTAGAGCCTTAGCATTAATTATTTACTTTTTAAATAAGGCCGTTGCAAATATTTTTAAATGTTTATACTTACTTTACTTTTACTTTTACTGCTCGTACAACCTCCGGGCCATGAGCTGTCTCCAGATGCGCTGCCACTGAACTCGGTCCTGGGCTGCTACTCTCCAATTCGGCTGCGGAACTCCCACACTTTCCAGATCTTCCTCCACTTGGTTCAACCACCTTGCACGTTGCGCCACCCTCCGCCGCGTTCCAACCGGCTCCGAATTGAACACCAACTTCACCGGATTGATTGTCCGGTTCGGTTGGCGCGCATCAAGCGCGTCCGGCATTCTTGCGACGTGTCCGGCCCACCTGATTCGGCCAGCCTTGGCGACCTTCCAAATACTTGGCTTGCCGTAGAGTTGCGCCAGCTCGTTGTTCATCCTTCTCCTCCATACAGTGTTCTCACGCACGCCGCCAAAGATTGTCCGAAGCACTCGCCGTTCGAAAACTTCAAGCGCTTGCAGGTCCTCCTCGAGCATCGTCCACGTCTCGTGCCCGTAGAGAACGACGGGTCTTATCAGCGTTTCGTACATGGTACACTTTGTACGCCGGGAAAGATGACCAGACCGTAGGGTCTTGTGGAGTCCATAGTAGGCACGACTACCGGTGATGATGTGCCTTCGAATTTCTCTGCTGCTGTTGTTGTCCGATTAACCAACGATCCGAGGTACACAAACTCCTCCACAACCTCGAACTCGTCCCCGTCGATCGTCACGCTCGGTTCTATGCGAGCCCTAAAGGACTCGGTTCCTCCTGCCAGTAGATACTTCGTCTTCGCAACATTCACCTTCAATCCAACCTTATCCGCTTCCCGCTTCAATTCGGTGTACCTCCTGGCCACCTCCTCGAACGTTCTGCCGAAAATGTCCATGTCGTCGGCATAGCAGATGAACTGGCTGGATCGGTTGATAATCGTGCCCCGCATGTTGAAGCCCACCCGCCTCATAACACCTTCAAGCCCAATGTTGAAACAGAGGCCGGAGATACCGTCTTGTCTTGTCTTGCCTTGTCGCAGTCCTTTGCGCGATTCGATCGGGTCGGACATAGCACCCGAAATTTTCACGCTGCACCGTGCCCCGTCCATCGTTGATTTCACCATCCTGATCAGCTTCCCGGGAAAGCCGTTCTCGTGCATGATCTTCCATAGCTCTTCGCGATCGACCGAGTCGTACGCGGCTTTGAAATCGATGAATAGGTGATGCGTCGGGATCTGGTACTCGCAACATTTTTGGAGGATTTGGCGTAGCAAAAAGATTTGGTCCGTCGTCGATTTCCCCGCCACAAAACCGGCTTGGTACGTCCCAACGAAATCCCTTGCTCGCTCCGA
>NW_026292964.1:0-25000 GCF_016801865.2 Culex pipiens pallens | reverse complement strand
TCTTAAATTCTTAAATTCTTAAATTCTTAAATTCTTAAATTCTATAATTCTTTAATTCTTTAATTCTTTAATTCTTTAATTCTTTAATTCTTTAATTCTTTAATTCTTTAATTCTTTAATTCTTTAATTCTTTAATTCTTTAATTCTTTAATTCTTTAATTCTTTAATTCTTTAATTCTTTAATTCTTTAATTCTTTAATTCTTTAATTCTTTAATTCTTTAATTCTTTAATTCTTTAATTCTTTAATTCTTTAATTTTTTAATTCTTTAATTCTTTAATTCTTTAATTCTTTAATTCTTTAATTCTTTAATTCTTTAATTCTTTAATTCTTTAATTCTTTAATTCTTTAATTCTTTAATTCTTTAATTCTTTAATTCTTTAATTCTTTAATTCTTTAATTCTTTAATTCTTTAATTCTTTAATTCTTTAATTCTTTAATTCTTTAATTCTTTAATTCTTTAATTCTTTAATTCTTTATTTCTTTAATTCTTTAATTCTTTAATTCTTTAATTCTTTAATTCTTTAAATCTTTAATTCTTTAATTCTTTAATTCTTTAATTCTTTAATTCTTTAATTCTTTAATTCTTTAATTCTTTAATTCTTTAATTCTTTAATTCTTTAATTCTTTAATTCTTCAATTCTTTAATTCTTTAATTCTTTAATTCTTTAATTCTTTAATTTTTTAATTCTTTAATTCTTTAATTCTTTAATTCTTTAATTCTTTAATTCTTTAATTCTTTAATTCTTTAATTCTTTAATTCTTTAATTCTTTAATTCTTTAATTCTTTAATTCTTTAATTCTTTAATTCTTTAATTTTTTAATTCTTTAATTCTTTAATTCTTCAATTCTTCAATTCTTAAATTCTTAAATTCTCAATTTCTTAAATTCTTAAATTCTTAAATTCTTAAATTCTTAAATTCTTAAATTCTTAAATTTTTAAATTCTTAAATTCTTAAATTCTTAAATTCTTAAATTCATAAATTCTTAAATTCTTAAATTCTTAAATTCTTAAATTCTTAAATTCTTAAATTCCTTAATTCCTAGGTTCTTAAATGCTGCCATTTTTGTTACCATCTTAGATTACAGAATACCTTATAAAATTTGAAGTATTTTTGGAGTTATTTTATTCGGTTAGAGAAATTTTGAGAAGAAGATGTAGGAAAATTTGCTTCGATTTTTCTAAGTGACGCTTTGGTAAGATCATCGAGTATGAACTGTATCTCAAATTTAAAATCTCAAGAACGAGGATTTATGACAATTTTAAAATTTTATTATTTTTCTTTATTTAGATTTGATTCAGTTTTTAGATTTAAATTTCCAAATGTTGAAATTTTTATTTATTTTTTTTTTGCCAAAATGTTTGTTTTGGCCTTTCCCTCTAGTTTACCTAATCCTAGCAAAAATACATTTTCTGCGTTTCAAGATTCCGCGTTCTGAGATTACAAAATTGAATTTATTATAAAACTCTTTTATATGTTTGTCGCAAAAATATTTTTCTAAAAATTACGCGGATTTTGCGCGGATTGGGTTTTGGGATGGCGCGGATATTTTTTTCGATTTCTCCGTAACAACCCTGAATAAAGGAATTTGAGAGTTCAAGGATTTATAAAATATGGTCTCTTCGGAAAAGTTGTTTCTACTTTAATTAAAATCCAGCATCCGAGATTTAAGGGATTGTACAACTAAATTTTACATATTTTTCCCAAACAACATTCAAGGGTTTACAAGGTGGAGTTCCCGTGGTCAGATTGAGCTTAAATTTAGAGTCTATTCCAAAACACCCAAATATCTAAGTTTGATAAATAATGACTTTTCGAAAAGCTCGAGCAGGTTGTATTTTGTTTTTATTTTTATAAAATGTATTAATCGTCTGTAGGTTCTGGTCAAGGTAGAAAACTTTTTTTTTAATTTTATAGCAAAAATATTTTTTTGTAAAATTATTTAAGAAGATGTTTTTTTCAAATATCCAGAAAACAGATAACTTTAAATACAAACATTGTTGAAAAAACCTAGATCTTTTTTAAAACCGTAAACATGTGCTTGAAAAATTCACACTTAATTGTTTATTTTTCTTATTTTTTCATTTTTCTAAATCTTTTTTAAGGTTCTGTAAAATTACATGTTTTTTCAAGTCTTTAGTTTTTTTTTTATAAAAACACAATCAAAAATGGCATCGGCCTAATTCGTTTGAATTCGGCCAAAGGCAACCATTTTATAATTAAACATGACTTCTAACTTTAATTCAAATTTTCAATTGATTTTTTTTAACTTTAAATTTACTTTAGGAAATGAAGTGAAATTAGCTAATCGCCATTTGAAATTTGCAACAATTTTAATTATTAATTATGTTTACAGTTTTTTTTTTGAAAAGGTCCTATAAGCTATTGTGTTTCATATGTTTATAGGACCTTTTCAAAAAAAAACTCTAGATTTTTTGGTAAAGGGCAACATTTAAAATGACATCACCAGATAACAAAAACATAGGACATTTTAATGGTTGCTCACTTTGGATGGTCGATAAGAAAAAAATGGTTGACAAAATAAAAAAAAGTTTTTAAGTTTTTGCAGAATCCATCGCTAAAAAAATAAAATAAAAAAGTCATTGAAGTTTTTCAATATCTTAAAATTCCAATATTCAAAAAGGAAAATGCATGAAACCACAAAAACGCTCTAAACAATATGATAGTAAAAATAGACAATAAAAAATATTTGGTGGTCTGGAGAGGTCAGGGAAAAGTCAGGGAATTTTATTTTGGGATTTGGATCGACACCATGTAGATGGCATTTTCGTTTAAAGCAATGTTATGCTTGTTGCTAGGTAGAAATCTCTTGTTTTTGGCTTGAATAATGTGTAGAAAACATTGGTTCATTGGAAAACCCGATTTTAGCTATATTTTAATGTAAATGTTCTCTTAAGCTCTCAAGAAGAACTTCTTAAAAGCTCTTTGAGTGCAATTAAGAGTTCTTAGCCTATATCTCGGTTGGGTTTCAAAATAATCTCTCAGGGTTTTCGGAGCCAATGTTTAGCGCCGGATCTCACAAATTTTGATGAAACGTTATCCGAATCTATCATGCAACCCATCGTTGGATGGGCAATAAAAAAAAACCTTTCCAACGCGTATAAAAGATTAAAAACTGATAGGGATAAACACCAACCAAACGGAACCACGTGGTCGCTTCTTACAAATTGAGTTGTTTTCATGTACCGTCATCTAGGGCGAATTGGGACAACAGCCTGGATAGGGACAGCACGTTTCAGGGCAGTTGACAGTTTCAAATTTGGAAATGGATGTACACATTTTGTTGCTCTAAATCTGGTCTATCAGAAACCACTCAAAAATATCAAAATATTAGGCTGCAACAGTGCTAAAACAGCTGTCCCAATTCACCCCAGATGACGATATTTAGATTTACATACATGCAAATAACTCGCATTAGCATATGGATGGTGTTAGCTCTGCCGAGCTTCGGTGATCCAGTTCTACGCAGGCTAGCCATGCGTGAGGTAGCTCAGCTTGAATCGACAAGCCCCGCCCTAAAGAACGTTTGCACCAATCGGATTCAAACGTTATTTAGAACTTTTGAACCCTTGTCAAATGGACAAACACCCAGCGCGTAAATAGTTTTAGAGGTCACGATGTTCTTAATTCCAGTCGTAGCTCAACAAGCCGTGATGGCTTAGTGGTTTGCATTTTTGCTTAACAATCCAAAAGATCGGGGGATCCGTTCATGTTGGGAGCTTCAAGAATTTATATTTCTTAAATTTTCTCGTTGGAAGCAGATGGGAATCGAACCCAGGGCCGTTCGCTTACAAAGCGAACAACGTAACCAGTCAGCCACGGCCGCTTCTATTTATAACCAAAATGCATCAATAATAATAAATAACAATAACAATAAATGCATATGGGACATTTATGCGAACAGGGGCAGTACACGGAAATTGCATAACAAGAAAAAAAAAAATTGAAAATCTTAGGATGCATTTTTTCTTGGACAGCTTCTGTTCAACTTAAATCAATTTCTGAACACGACAGATACGGAATTTCCCTTAAATGTGCTCCCAAAAACATGAGTCGTGGTGCCAATATGGCGTGTCTTCCTGGCTCACTTTAATGAACTCCTCTCATTTTCGAGTATGTTTTGTAAAATTTCCCGATGAAAATATTTTTTTAGACATTGTCCCGACATCGTCAAAATGGAATTTAGAAGTTTCATGTAGACTAGTCTTGTGATATATCTTTATAGAGAATATCCTGCTGTTTGTTTTGAAGGTATTGAGTTTATTATAACATAAAATACTTAAATTTTGGGGGATAACTGCAGGGTTATGTGGATAATTGATAAATAAGTAAATAAATAGATAAATATATGACTCTCTTCCCAATACTGCTTCGATGGGTAACGTACGTGAGAGTGTAAGAAATACATAATTTACTAATGTTTGCTCAAAACTCATACCGAAAAAAAAAACAACGTAAATATATTACATCTCGCCAAAACCAGACAAAGACATACTAGAAAATAGAATAACTCAAATACAACTCAAACTTGGGCGCGTTCTTCCTGCATCATTCACAACACAATCTCGTCCCTGGCTCGGTAGTGTTCGATCATGATAAACTGGCTCCGCAATCCGTTGCTTCCGGCGATGCCACCTTCCGGCAGGACAAACACCTCGTCCGCGTGACTGATTGGCTGGCAAAACTCGAACAAGTTGGCGTTGCTGTGGGCCAGATCGCGCAGGGACCACAATGCGAGGTTTTTGGTTTTGCCATGGCGGGCAAATACGTAGTACTGTAGTTTGGAAGAGGAAGTTAGAGAGGATTATGTGTGCCACAAGGATGGAGGAAAGAATACTCACGTCGTCAAATTGGTCAATCAGATATCCTACAATCAGTGCCCAATGAGCCTTGTGACCCCTGTTGAGGCATGGCGTGTGGTTCCTGTCTGGATCATATCTAGGTTCGTTGTTGTTCAGGAAATATTGAAGCAAATCGGTTTTTTTCATGCTAAATAAATTAAATCTGTGCAGATTAGAATCCTGTAAGCGAATACGTAAATTTACCTTTCCGAATTTGTAGCACTGAGTTCAAACGAATATAAAAAGACAAGAACAAGAATAGGTTCACCTACAAGAACTCTATTCCGTTTGCGGATCAATGAAACTGTGCACTAGATGAAGTGGAATGAGATTTAAACAGTTTGAATTTAAAGTTATGCAAAACATGATAGCAATATGATGAAAGATTAAAAAAGGATACGGCACTACAAAGATGGACCCGTTTTGCAGCTGCTTTCTGGTGCTCGAGTCGTCGAGCCAGCCCTCGTCTATCACGGTGTGCGACACAGTTTTGTACTCACAAAGGTGACGATTGTTTTCCAACCCCTGAGCCAGCAGATCGTTCAGCTGTCGCGCGGAAAACATTTCTCCGTTGTTGGTGTAGCCCCGGGCCCGGGCCATGTCGAGGAACGTTTTCACCGACGGAGATCCCTCGAAAAATATACTAAGCGCGGTTAGTCCACACGTTGGACCAGTTTGCAGGATAGGCGTTACGTTTTGGACACGCAATTCCTTCGGTGGTGCAAACTGACATATCCGTCTCAAGTAGCATGCCTTCTGGATCTCCGGATACTGGGTGGCCCAGGTGCATTCGCCGGAAGTGTTGAACGTCAGCTGGATCAAATTCGGATTGTTATTGTTACTAGCTAAATCACATTTCAGTTCAACCAACGAGGAGCGTTGGGTCGTCGAGGTTGTTATGGTCGTTGATGGTGCAGAAGCAGGTGGCGGAGGCGGAGGTGGGTTATTCGACATTGAGGTCGGAAACTTGGAGAAAAGGGTTCTCGCACAGAGTGTGCACAGGTGCGTGTGTTCCTAGTCTAGTAGGGAATGGGCTGAAATTTAAGACTCAGTTTCGTAACAGGGTTCACGACGTGCAAAAAAGATCTTTATCTTACCGAGAGAAAGGGCAGCCGCAACAGGTTCAAAGTTAGCTCGTACAATTGAATGACATTTTCACTCATTCATGACTTTGAATTGTGTCAAAAATAGAACGAGATTGTAAATAAAGGTCGATCTGTTTGGCAATCGAGGCGGAAACTTTCAAGCTCACGCGAAACAGTGCGACATCTACACTCTGAACATTGCGATAGTGTGCTTATTCACTGAACCATCCTTGTGCTGAAGATTTGGTTTGAATTCACAGTTGACCAATGTTTCAGCACCTCAAGGCTCTGAAAGGCATCATTCCTGAAATAGCTAGAAAAAGTAATAGAATGGCACGGTACAAGAGATTTGCATCACACATCACATTAGGCATTGTTTCCAGTAGCGACAACTTGACTACTCTAATCAACACCCACAAAACGCAGATTAACGTAATCTCGACTTCTGCGCGATCTTGGAGGGCTCTTTACGGGATCGACTCGTTCATTTGCTTGAGCACCTGGAAGGAGTCTACACGCTCACGAAGAACAACACCTGTGAGTTGAACCGCAATGAACCTCCCACGAGGTAGAGTGAAGCCTCCCGAAAGCCACAGTCTACGGCTGGGGGATTGCGCGATTCGTCGCATCATTCGTCTCACTCGGCCGTGTGTCTTCGTCTCTGGTGCAAATTTGTTGTGCTTCAATTATAGAAAAAAAAGAAGTGAAAAGAAAAGATGGATAATGTGTAAAAATTGGATCATCAAACGAAGGAGGAGGACTGGCTAAATAACCTTGTCAGTTTGTCAAGAGAGCCAGGAAGCAGAAAACGAATATATCGGAGTTAAAGCGGGCGAGTTAGTTTTGCCTATGACCTATCAGACAAATCGTTAGGGGTTCGTTCAGCGAACTCGATAGGAGTTTACCCTAGGTCGAAATTGGAACGAACAGAGGAGGGCAGTTTTTTTTACCATCCATAAGACAACAGATGTCCTTTTTGTAGAAAAGAAGTTACAAAATTATCTTATCGATTGCATGGTATGGTATTCCCTTCTGGAAAATGTATAACATCTTTTAAATGTCCAACATATTTAAAAACATTGAAGAATAACTGAGTGAGCCGACCCTGGGTGTTCTTGGGGGGTTTTGTAACTAAGTGGAAAGTTACATATTGGCGACCAACAAAAAAAGTTAATATTCTCAATTATTCACTTTATTGACGTACGACTACGTCTTACTCGAAGGTACTGGGGTGCCATTCCAAAAAAAAAACCCGGGACAAAGGCCCTGGAATACTGCATCATTCGTCAACCGCTTATAACTTCCTTCCCTCGAATCGAATCGGCACGATTTCTGTTGCATTCGATTAAAAAGGTGCAGGTGGTTATGTTCTACATGACCAATATGACAAAGAACTTTGTACAAAACTCCTAAAAAATATTCTATTTTATTTTATATTTTTAAAACATTGCCTATGTATTTAATCCTAAATAATTTATTCCTATAAAATGTTTTCAATCTTTGGCACCTCTGTGGAAATAAATTGCCAAAACAAGTATGGTTCGGAAAATGTCCAATCAAAATGGTAATTTTCATGTCCAGTATAAAAAACCATGAATTTTGGTACCCATATTGCCCCAAGTCGAATAGTTCGATTAATGTCCCCCCGGTAGAACCTTCCCGAGGGCAATTGCCACTCCGGGTGTGGCCAATCCGGTCAAAATGGCCATTTTCATTACCAGTTTCAAAAATCATGAATTTTGATACCCATATTGTTCTAAGTCGTATGGTTCGATTAATGTCCCCCGGTAGAACCTTTCCCAGGGCACTGACCACTCCGGGTGTGGCCAATCCGGTCAAAATGGCCATTTTCATTACAAGTTTCAAAAACCATGAATTTTGATACCCATATTGCCCCAAGTCGTATGGTTCGATTAATCTCCCCCCCGGTAGAACCTTCCCCAGGGCACTGGCCACTCCGGGTGTGGCCAATATCCTATAAATGTGGTCCCAAGTAGAGATCCTAAATAGGGAGACTGGACGAAGTGAATTTGACGTACCCAAACAGACGCGAGTTTGACGTATCCAAACGAGCATTTGCCTTTACGCCCAGCAAAACTTATCAGTGTTGCCAAGCTCAAAACATACGTTGCCAGATCGATTTAGCAAGCTTAGACCAGTCTCCCTATTTAGGGTCTCTAGTCCCAAGCCCATTGCCCCAAATCATTCTGGTCCGGTGACCGTCCTTACAATCTTCATAAGAACAGAATTCCTCCCAATTTAGTGCACAAACTGTGTCTTTCAATGTGTGCGTGTGTGTGTGTGAGCAATAAAATTACCACCGTGGATCCGCTTTTGTCGAAACCTCGTAAGGCACTGAATTTTTCTGAGGCTATCTGTTAGCTTAAATAGTTCGCATGAAATGTGGCAACAGTGGTGCAACATTCTCGCGTGACAGTTCCACGTAAACAGGAGAGGAGGCAAAATTTGCACCATGTTGCCACATTTCATGCGAACTATTTAAGCTAACAGATAGCCTCAGAAAAATTCAGTGCCTTACGAGGTTTCGACAAAAGCGGATCCACGGTGGTAATTTTATTGCTCACACACACACACGCAGGTGGTGCACGAACTTGAGAGGAGTTCCAAGAAGTTATTGACGGTAGCCAGAACGGTCACCGGAATACCGGAATTATTGGGAACAATTTGGTAGGATATCGGCCACACCCGGTGTGGCCAGTGCCCTGAGGGAAGGTTCTACCGGGAGGACATTTACGGAACCATACAAATTTGGGTAATATGGGTATCAAAATTCATGGTTTTTGATACTGGTAATGAAAATGACCATTTGGCAGGATTGGCCACACCCGGAGTGGCCAGTGCCCTCGGGAAGGTTCTACCGGGGGGACATTAATCGAACCATACGACTTGGGGCAATATGGGTATCAAAATTCATGGTTTTTTAAACTGGTAACGAAAATGGCCATTTTGACTGGATTGGCCACACCCGGAGTGGCAATTGCCCTGGGGAAGGTTCTACCGGGGGGGAGATTAATCGAACCATACGACTTGGGGCAATATGGGTATCAAAATTTATGGTTTTTGAAACTTGTAATGAAAATGGCCATTTTGACCGGATTGGCCTCACCCGGAGTGGTCAGTGCCCTGGGAAAGGTTCTACCAGGGGGACATTAATCGAACCATACGACTTGGGGCAATATGGGAATCCAAATTCATGGTTTTTGAAACTGGTAATGAAAATGACAATTTTGACCGGATTGGCCACACCCGGATTGGCCACACCCGTAGTGGCCAAACCATGAATTTTGATACGCATATTGCCCCAAGTCGTATGGTTCCGTAAATGTCCTCCCGGTAGAACCTTAAATGTGGCACTGGTCACTCCGGGTGTGGCCAATCCAGTCAAAATGCACATTTTCATTACAAGTTTCAAAAACCATGAATTTTGTTACCCATATTGTTCTAAGTCGTATGGTTCGATTAATGTCCCCCGGTAGAACCTTCCCGAGGGCACTGGCCAGTCCGGGTGTGGCCAATCCAGTCAAAATGCACATTTTCATTACAAGTTTCAAAAACCATGAATTTTGTTACCCATATTGTTCTAAGTCGTATGGTTCGATTAATGTCCCCCGGTAGAACCTTCCCGAGGGCACTGGCCAGTCCGGGTGTGGCCAATCCAGTCAAAATGCACATTTTCATTACCAGTATCAAAAACCATGAATTTTGATACCCATATTGCCCAAATTTGTATGGTTCCGTAAATGTCCTCCCGGTAGAACCTTCCCGAGGGCACTGGCCACTCCGGGTGTGGCCAATCCAGTCAAAATGCCCATTTTCATTACCAGTTTCAAAAACCATGAATTTTGATACCCATATTGTTCTCAGTCGTATGGTTCGATTAATGACCCCCGGTAGAACCTTCCCGAGGGCACTGGTCACTCCGGGTGTGGCCAATCCAGTCAAAATGCACATTTTCATTACAAGTTTCAAAAACCATGAATTTTGTTACCCATATTGTTCTAAGTCGTATGGTTCGATTAATGTCCCCCGGTAGAACCTTCCCGAGGGCACTGGCCAGTCCGGGTGTGGCCAATCCAGTCAAAATGCACATTTTCATTACAAGTTTCAAAAACCATGAATTTTGTTACCCATATTGCCCAAATTTGTATGGTTCCGTAAATGTCCTCCCGGTAGAACCTTCCCTCAGGGCAATGGCCACTCCGGGTGTGGCCAATCCTGCCAAAATGGCCATTTTCATTACCAGTATCAAAAACCATGAATTTTGATACCCATATTGCCCAAGTTTGTATGGTTCCGTAAATGTCCTCCCGGTAGAACCTTCCCTCAGGGCACTGGCCACACCGGGTGTGGCCGATATCCTACCAAATTGTTCCCAATAATTCCGGTATTCCGGTGACCGTTCTGGCTACCGTCAATAACTTCTTGGAACTCCTCTCAAGTTCGTGCACCACCTGCGTGTGTGTGTGTGTGAGCAATAAAATTACCACCGTGGATCCGCTTTTGTCGAAACCTCGTAAGGCACTGAATTTTTCTGAGGCTATCTGTTAGCTTAAATAGTTCGCATGAAATGTGGCAACATGGTGCAAATTTTGCCTCCTCTCCTGTTTACGTGGAACTGTCACGCGAGAATGTTGCACCACTGTTGCCACATTTCATGCGAACTATTTAAGCTAACAGATAGCCTCAGAAAAATTCAGTGCCTTACGAGGTTTCGACAAAAGCGGATCCACGGTGGTAATTTTATTGCTCACACACACACACGCACACATTGAAAGACACAGTTTGTGCACTAAATTGGGAGGAATTCTGTTCTTATGAAGATTGTAAGGACGGTCACCGGACCAGTATGATTTGGGGCAATGGGCTTGGGACCACATTTATAGGATATTGGCCACACCCGGAGTGGCCAGTGCCCTCGGGAAGGTTCTACCGGGGGGGAGATTAATCGAACCATACGGCTTGGGGCAATATGGGTATCAAAATTCATGGTTTTTGCAACTTGTAATGAAAATGGCCATTTTGAGCGGATTGGCCACACCCGGAGTGGTCAGTGCCGGATTGACCGGATTGGCCACACCCGGATTGGCCACACCCGTAGTGGCCAAACCATGAATTTTGATACGCATATTGCCCCAAGTCGTATGGTTCCGTAAATGTCCTCCCGGTAGAACCTTCCCTCAGGGCACTGGTCACTCCGGGTGTGGCCAATCCAGTCAAAATGCCCATTTTCATTACCAGTTTCAAAAACCATGAATTTTGATACCCATATTGGCCCAAGTCGTATGGTTCGAATAATGTTCCCCCGGTAGAACCTTCCCGAGGGCACTGGCCACTCCGGGTGTGGCCAATCCAGTCAAAATGCCCATTTTCATTACCAGTATCAAAAACCATGAATTTTGATACCCATATTGTTCTAAGTCGTATGGTTCGATTAATGTCCCCCGGTAGAACCTTCAAGAGGGCACTGGCCGCTCCGGGTGTGGCCAATCCAGTCAAAATGGCCATTTTCATTACCAGTTTCAAAAACCATGAATTTTGATACCCATATTGTTCTAAGTCGTATGGTTCGATTAATGTCCCCCGGTAGAACCTTCCCGAGGGCACTGGCCACTCCGGGTGTGGCCAATCCAGTCAAAATGCCCATTTTCATTACCAGTTTCAAAAACCATGAATTTTGATACCCATATTGGCCCAAGTCGTATGGTTCGAATAATGTTCCCCCGGTAGAACCTTCCCGAGGGCACTGGCCACTCCGGGTGTGGCCAATCCAGTCAAAATGGCCATTTTCATTACCAGTTTCAATAACCATGAATTTTGATACCCATATTGCCCCAAGTCGTATGGTTCCGTAAATGTCCTCTCGGTAGAACCTTCCCTCAGGGCACTGGCCGCTCCGGGTGTGGCCAATTCTGCCAAAATGGTCATTTTCATTACCAGTATCAAAAACCATGAATTTTGATACCCATATTGCCCAAATTTGTATGGTTCCGTAAATGTCCTCCCGGTAGAACCTTCCCTCAGGGCACTGGCCACTCCGGGTGTGGCCGATCCTGCCAAAATGGTCATTTTCATTACCAGTTTCAAAAACCATGAATTTTGATACCCATATTGCCCAAATTTGTATGGTTCCGTAAATGTCCTCCCGGTAGAACCTTCCCTCAGGGCAATGGCCACTCCGGGTGTGGCCGATATCCTACCAAATTGTTCCCAATAATTTCGGTATTTCGGTGACCGTTCTGGCTACCGTCAATAACTTCTTGGACCTCCTCTCAAGTTCGTGCACCACCTGCGTGTGTGTGTGTGAGCAATAAAATTCCCAACGTAAGGTCCGTCTTTGATGAAAGTCTGATGGACACTAAATCCTCCAGAGGCTAACTTTTAGCTTAAATAGTTTTCACGGCATCTACGCAACAGAAACAGAATGTCACGCCGAGGGCTTGCGACGGTAACGCTACATTTTCGAAAAAAATTGCATTGACACCGCAGATAGAGCTTTAAGACAAAGTCCTTTGTCAAAAAATATTCAGCAATTTGCTATTAAATTTTCATTGCTGGCAAAATAGTTACTATTTTAGAATGCAGGAATGCAGAAATGCAGAGATTTTGCAAGCAAAATGAGCAATTCACAAACACGGACGGAAAGATCAAGTACCTAATTTGAGGGGAAATTCACCCGAGCACCGCGACCTGTCGCGAAAAAAGGAGGGGAAGCAGCGGGTCAAAACATAAATATATAAGCAAGTGCGCCAATTTTTCAGACCATCATTCACGTCTCAGACGTCGGACCGGCCAGACCAGTAACAGCAGAGCAGAGAGACCAAAACAGCAGCAGCAGCAGGAGAGAGAAAGAGAGGGACCAGGGCTACAACAGAACCGCGCATCGCCTTCTAGTCAGCCAGTGCCTCTCGATGGCCGGACCGTTTGGATCTTCTGACGGAGGGGTGAGGACTGCCCAACACTTCAGAGTTGCCTTCACTCCCCGTCCCTCGTCCCACCGGGACGATTCTGCAACAACAGAAAAGCGCGCCCCTGTTGCCTTCTCGCCGAACAGTTGCCAGGAGAGGGGGAGAACTCCAACTCCTCGGAGTTGCCTTCACTCCCCGTTCCTCGTTCCAACCGGGGAAATGCCTCCGCTAAACATAGCCAACGCCACGAACCGCACCTGTGTGTGCCTGGACGTGCAAGACTACCATGCACGGTCCATCGCAAGTCCGACCACCCACACGGAAAGAAATCCTGTCCGCATATTTGAATACATTTTGTAATGGAACTGTTAAAGTCGAATGTTATCAGATTTGATAACAATTGTATACAAAAGTGCCAACAATGCAAACGATTTTGCCGAGCAGATTTTTTAAAGTGCTTTTGGGATGCGTACTTTGCGTTACCGATCTGTCAAACCTTGCTCTGCTTTACGTTACATTTCGAGCTGTCAAAAATAACGTGGTTTTTCCTCGCTTTGCAGCTACCCGAGCATGGGTAAATAACAAGGGAAATGCGTAATAATACCTTTCTCTGGTATAAATACCAAATTTTGGTATTCCTGGACCCTTTAAAATTTGTCTTAAGGATTATGCAAGAGCAAAATGTGCTATCATACCAATTTAAGGTATTGTTTTGATATTGCAAAATTGCCGAATTTGTCAATGGTTGGACACCACATTTTGGTATTCTTTTGGTATTAAAGTGTTTTATCAAATTCCTCTGAAACTATGGGAAAATTTTGACCAATTTTGACAAAATAATTAATTTTGCGCTAAAATGATGGCTCAAAGCGAAGGCTTTCATTGAAAACCGGAAATTTCAAACTTGTTTTTAAACATTTTTGATATACCCTCTAAAGAAATGACTTGAAATTGTGGAAAATTTTCTAAGTCAGGATGGCACATTTTGGTATTATTTTGGTATTGAAGTGTTTCATCAAATTCCTCTAAAACTATGGGAAATTTTTTATAAATTTTGACAAGATAATAAATTTTGCGCTAAAATGACATGTTACCCAAGAATGTTAAAGCTGATTTTAATTTTTTTTTATATACCCACTAATTTTTTTTTTCTAAACGTTGAAAATTTTCTAAGTTCAAATACTTTGAAAAACGAGTAAATCGACAGATTATAGAATTTTGGTGAGTTTCAATCCAGTTTCATTTTAATAACACTAATTTTTCAATCTTGTTATTTTTCAGAATCTTCAAGAATTTCAAGCACAGGCCGTTCATCAATGACAAATGCATTCGATGTGGTGAAGAATATCACTAAGAACATCATGGAATCATCAGGTGAGTAGATTTGGCTGTTGCATATGGTTCATTTCCGTTTTTTCACTAACTGCAACTGCTGCACTAAAAATGGTATGAAAATACCAAATTTTGGTATTACTTATGCAATTACCAGCGACCAAAATGTGCTCTTGGTTGTCCAGTAATAGATGGTAAAATACCATGAAATCTCACCAAAATCATGTATGTGGAAGACCACAGGAATACCAAAATCTGATTTTCCAAGGGCGCGGGAATACCTAAAAATTAAACCATGGCAATACCAAGTTTTGGTATTCAAGCAATGTTCAAAAATCCAGAAGACCTCAACTTGGTATTGAAATGGTTTTATTTTAAGGTATTATTTTACCCTTGGAATAACATGGTTTGGTATTGTTGTGCCCTTCCACATACAAGACTTTGGTATGATTTCATGGTATTTTACCATCTATTACTAGGCAACCAAGGGCACATTTTGGTCCCTGTTATTTACCCAAGTAATACCAAAATTTGGTATTCCCGTGTTATTTACCCCTGCTCGGGTATGCGTCAAACTTGTCCGAGTGAAAATAACATTATTTTTTTTTTTTTTCATAAAATTATTTTTATTAGGTCCTTTTCGGTACTGGGACCTGGTTAGGACCGAGTCGGCTTTTGTAATTACAAAAAACTTAATAATTACAGAGGATCTTGTAAAAAAAAAAAAAAAAAAAAAAAATAACATTATATTTTATAAGAAAAGATTGAGAATTATCAATTCTGTACAGCATTATCCGCATTATCCGGCACGCGTAACAAAAATCCCGTCAGTCAGGTTTCGGGGTTTGCTAGCATCCGGTACGCGTGGCGAGAACCGTTGGACGGAATCTGCCCGGCCATCTCGATCGGAGAAGACAAACCGTGACTACACACCGGCCAGGATCTTCCCGGCCATCCACATCAGCGTTCGGCCAGCATCCGGCACGCGTGGCGTGAACCGTCAGACGGAATCTGCCCGGCCATCTCGATCGGAGGAGAAAAAGCGTTGTAAGTTGCGCAAATCTTGTATTTTCCAATATCTTCCAACTCGGTGTTACCATTCCAGAACGGTGAATTCCCGGCAACAGTTTTTCATGATTTTTTTTTGCGGGGTTCGTCCTTCTGTTATGTTAACACCAATATTTGTCATTGAATTTCGTGTTTATTTTGTATTTTTATCTCAGGTTCCGAGGTTCGCAACGGATGCTCGAGTAACAACAACACACCGGCCATCAATTCCGAAGTTCGCCATTCGCCAGTATCCGGCACGCGTGGTGAGAACCGTCGGACGGAATCTGCCCGGCCATCTCGATCAGAGAAGAAAAACTGTTACTACACACTACACGTGCACGTTTCGAGGATGCACCAGATCCCGAGGTCCACGAGCGACGCCGAGAGTAGCTGATTAACGGGCCCATACACTGACACCTCCCAAGTATGTCCGGTTAGGTAGCGTAGGGAGTAGGTTGCTAGGGCAGATTCTCCAATAAACGTGACATGAAAACGTAAAAGTGGTCTTTTCCCTCTTTGCTTTTAAATGAAGAATAACTAAGTGAGCCAACCCTGAGTGTTCTTGGGGGTTTTGTGCGACTGAGCGGGTTATAACAAAGTACGTCGAATCAACCTCATATTTGGGTTTTGCAAAGATATTCATAAATGTTTGATTCTGGGGTTTGAATGTAAATTGTGGACAAATATTACATTTTCGCTCGTAGGCTGCTATTAACACCAAAACTAACATTTCCGTAGTAACAGTTCAATAGGGCGACATTGGGTCAAATGAAACTAAAATGATGCTCAAATACAACGATATGGTAAAAACAAGTCATCCAACAGCGTTTCTTGTTCGAGGGAATCGTATTGACACCCCGAGCAGGGGTAAATAACACGGGAATACCAAATTTTGGTATTACTTGAGCAAATAACAGCGACCAAAATGTGCCCTTGGTTGCCCAGTAATAGATGGTAAAATACCATGAAATCATACCAAAGTCTAGTATATGGAAGGGCACAACAATACCAAACCATGTTATTCCAAGGGTAAAATAATACCTCAAAATAAAACCATTTCAATACCAAGTTGAGGTCTTCTGAATTTTTTAACATTGCTTGAATACCAAAACTTGGTATTGCCATGGTTTAATTTTTAGGTATTCCCGCGCCCTTGGAAAATCAGATTTTGGTATTCCTGTGGTCTTCCACATACATGATTTTGGTATGATTTGATGGTATTTTACCATCTATTACTGGGCAACCAAGATCACATTTTGGTCGCTGATATTTGCACAAGTAATACCAAAATTTGGTATTTTCATACCATTTTTAGTGCAGCAGTTGCAGTTAGTGAAAAAACGGAAATGATCCATATGCAACAGCCAAATCTACTCACCTGATGATTCCATGTTGTTCTTAGTGATATTCTTCACCACACCGAATGCATTTGTCATTGATGAACAGCCTGTGCATGAAGTTCTTGAAGATTCTGAAAAATAACAAGATTGAAAAATAAGTGTTATTAAAATAAAACTGGATTGAAATTAACCAAAATTCAATAATCTTTCGATTGACTCGTTTTTCAAAGTATTTGGTTTTTTTTCAAGTCATTTTAGCGCAAAATTTATTATCTTGTCCAAATTGGTAAAAAAAATCCCATAGTTTCAGAGAAAATTGATAAAACACTGTAATACCAAAAGAATACCAAAATGTGCCATCCTGACTTAGAAAATTTTCCACAATTTCAAGTCATTTCTGTAGGGGGTATATCAAAAATGTTTAAAATCAAGTTTGAAATTTCCGGTTTTCAATGAAAGCATTCGCTTTGAGACATCA
Organism: Culex pipiens pallens; assembly: GCF_016801865.2. NCBI lineage: Eukaryota > Metazoa > Arthropoda > Insecta > Diptera > Culicidae > Culex > Culex pipiens. Next base: position 7,926 of record NW_026292964.1, on the reverse strand, counting down.
TTTTAGTGCAAAATTAATTATTTTGTCAAAATTGGTCAAAATTTTCCCATAGTTTCAGAGGAATTTGATAAAACACTTTAATACCAAAATAATACCAAAATGTGCCATCCTGACTTAGAAAATTTTCAACAATTTCAAGTCATTTATTTAGGGGGTATATCAAAAATGTTTAAAATCAAGTTTGAAATTTCCGGTTTTCAATTAAAGCATTCGCTTTGAGACATTATTTTAGCGCAAAATTAATTATTTTGTCAAAATTGGTCAAAATTTTCCTATAGTTTCAGAGGAATTTGATAAAACACTGTAATACCAAAAGAATACCAATATGTGGTGTTCGACCATTGACAAATTCTGCAATTTTGCAATATCAAAACAATACCTTAATTGGTATGATAGCACATTTTGCTCTTGCATAATCCTTAAGACAAATTTTAAAGGGTCCAGGAATACCAAAATTTGGTATAGATACCAGAAAAAGGTATTATTACGCATTTCCCATGTTATTTACCCATGCTCGGGACGCTACAATGTTTGAAGTGGAGATTTTCAAACATTTGGGTAGTTTTCGAGCAATTCTAACAAAAATATTAGAAAAATGATTTTTCGAGAGGTCATTTTTGGCCAAAAACGTACCCCAACTTTAAACATCTGCCAAAATAACAGGATTTGTTCTAGAAACGAGAGTTTTTCAGCGAAGTCATCTTAAGATGTCCCCTACACAACCCCTTTAACAGAATTCAGTTTCATTGAGAATAACCTGAAAAATGGTAAAATCCGTAAAAAATAACTTTGACCCAATCTCACCCCCCAGACCCAATGTCACCCCCACTGACGGTACCCAGTGTAGGGATTATGGGTTGCAAGATTGAATATGTAATAAATTATTAAATGAGTATTTATTATAAGATTGCTATAATTCATAAATAAGAGTTTAGAGCGCAAAAAAAAGTGCGCACCTTCATGAATATTGCCTTGTTAGCTGATTGCGCATTGAGTGCGAGAGCGCGCTAGCAAGCTGCGAGAGGGAACAACGAGCGAGAAAACAACGAGATGCGCGCGGCTGGCGAAAGAGAGAATGAAGATTGTCAAATCAGTTTTGTGGTTAATTTGCGTGGAATAAGACGTGTTGTTTGTTAATTGCAAACTATCTGTGTTTTTATTATAAAAGAAAGTCCCCGATCACGACACCCAAAATCCAAGGGTGTCTCGTCGTGTCATTAGGCTACGTCACTCGGAAATTTTTGATATTAAGGTTTTTTACGAGTAAAATCCCATTTTAAATTCAAATCCAAAGCGCCATCTCCTGTTTCGTCCAATCAAGCTAATATTTGGGATTTGGGCTCAGTACAAGGCTCAGTATGCTGCCGTTCTACGCATAATTGTCCCATGTTCAAAAAAGTGCAACTGAAAAAACGCGATTGAAATTTTTTGACCGATTTCTGTGTTTCTACGCATAATTGGGTACTAAAACCCTATGTCAATTTTTTATGTACAATGGTAAAAAACACGATTTATAACCATTTCTAATCACTTTTTTTTATTTTAAATGCAAAAAAAAATGACAAGACAACATTTTTTCGATTGATAAACTATGGTCCCCTTGGAACGAGCTGTCAAGTAGGACCTTTTCTGTCAAGAAGGACCATGAAGTTATTTTTTTAAAATTCAATTTAAAATCCATTTTAAATCCTTTGTGGTCGTTCAAAGGGTATTTGTACTCAGAAAAATAAGCTTTATCGTTATGTGCAATAATATCACAAATTTAAACTCCATTTTAGTACCCAATTGTCCCGTGGGTTCCTATTCGCCGTATGTGTCCCTAATCACCCAAGTTAGCAGTTTATCACCCTTATTTGTGATTTTCTTGCTATACAACAGGTAAACAAGACATAATGCTTCCGTGCTTCCTAATGATTCCGTGTAAGAAAATACTTGGTGGGACATTGTGGTTTGCAAGTAGTAGACGAAATACGTATCTTTCAAGATATAAAAAATATATAGCGGAATTAAAAGGAACAACTCGTCTCTTTGTAATAGTGGGGCAATTATGCGTAGAAGTTTAACGATGGGACAAACAGACTTGGTATTGTTTTTAATGAGTCTCCTAACAAAGTACCAGATTTTTTGTGTTTTTCTTTAAGTACACATCAAACTAAAGGAGCAGTGCGTGGCCGAATGGTTACGCTGTCCGCTTTGTAAGCGGATGATTCTGGGTTCGATTCCCATCTGCTCCAACCTTCCATCGGATGAGGAAGTAAAATGTCGGTCCCGGCCTTGGTTGTTGTTAGGCCGTTAAGTCATTCCAGGTGTAGGAGTCGTCTCCATGCCATAAGTACAAACAACACACCAAACCAAGCCTACTCCGGTGGAATCGCTGGCGGCGGTTGGACTCGCAATCCAAAGGTCGTCAGTTCAAACACTGGGGTGGAGTAGAAAGAGGTTTGGATGCTCTCCCCATTCAAGCCTTCGGACTCCTAGGTTCGAGCAGAAACTTGCACTAGAGACCACAAAAGACCCGGGGGTCGTTAATGTGGATGGTTTGATTTTTGAACTAAACTTAAAAATGTCATAAAGTCAAAATCGTCCAAAACTGACATGGGACAATTATACGTAGAACGGCAGTATGCCCACCGGAAAAAAAACCCCTGAATGCCGGCCAAAAAGTCATTTTTGTTACATGAAAAAAACATTGTTACATCCTAATACTTATATCAAACCCAAAACAATGTACTGCCCCCGGAACGAGTTCAATTGCGTAATCGGTAAAATTCCTGGCAGGAACACTCAAAGCGTGTTGCTAGTACTGACTCAGAGCAGGGGTGAGATGTAGGTGTAAGGGCAGTGAGTGTTCGTCGGGAACCTAGTGCATAAGATAAGTAAAGGCCAGTTCTTACACTGAAAATTGCGAAATGCGAATTTTTCATCAAAGTGTAGCAAATTTACCAATTTAAGCGTTGCACTCATCGAATTGATAATTAATTTAAAAAAAAATAATTTAATGCTCGCCTGACACTACTTTCACAGACGGTAGTAAATTTCATGATGAAATAAATCTGATGCGAATAAATTTCCATCATCATTACTGAGCACCGGTGCCATCATTTGCCAAAAAAAAGCTTCTGCATAAACTGGTCGTTTTCGCTCGTTTGTTGGTTCATCACCCCTCGCAACATTTTCAAAACCCACAAAAATCGACACAAAAGTACTCAACTGGGAGGGAAAGTGGACACACCCACAACAGTGCAGAACATAAATTTCGGAAAAAAGCGCAAATATACAAATGCATTTCGTTGATTCGTTTAAATTATTGAAACTCGGTCGTCCACAAGAAAATGGGAAAACGTTCACCTGCCCCGGACCTCAACGTGGAACCGACAAACCAACCCCGACGGCAGACGGAAGTGCATTTGGGAAATTTGAAGGCCCCGGCCCCGGCACTGGACTGGACATCAGCAGAGTGAACAGATGCTTTAAAATTTGGGCATAAATCAGCGACAATCGATAAATTTATGTCCCTCCCGTTGACTTTTTTTTTGTTGCTGCTGCTGTCTTTGGTGTACCACACTCTCAACGGTTTTCGGGGCGGAAAAATGGGCATCACACCGTGTATTGAACATTACGGGGTGGCATGGCACGGCACGCGAAACAGAGTGCAATGGTTAAAATAAATAAATGAATTAATTGCACAAAACCATTAAAAATTGCGCATTCGCATTGTGGCACGGGTCCATTGGATAATTGGTGCTGTGATTTATTTTTCATTTCAATTGGACAGTCTAGCTACAATCAACAGTTAGTATTGAAATGCGTCAGCAAGGCTCTTGATATATTTTTTTTGTCTAATTTTTCCAATTCATTACTGTTCCCGAGCAGACGGAAATAACTTGGGAAGGTCAGTTTTTGATATTGTGAGAAGATCAAAATCCGTTTTTGGGATGATCGGATTAGTTGTTAAAATAACAAATTTCCATAACAAAGATTTGTTCGAAAAATAACTCAAATTGTTATTGCTCTGTTATTGCAATAACATACTGTTGCGGCAACTGGCAACGGTTTATGGGCGAGGTGGAACTTACTTCGACTTGAGCGGACTGTAAAACCCAAGATTTTCTAGCGTCCGATTCGCGCACAAGAAAAAACACCCGGCACTTCAAATAAACAACAAAACTTCTCTATTTCCGATCTATTTACAGAGCGACTTGTTTCCTCTTTGTGTTCCTCGGTGCGAATGGCCGCGCGCACTTTTTCGCTTGCCTTTGCGCGCGCTTTCTTTCTCGTTTGCGCCGTTGTTTACTGCTGTCAAGGTTGGCAGCGCCGTCCTGTCAGCGCTGCAGGGGTGGTGTCGCGCACACTGGGTGGATTTAGCGCAAATCTGGCCAAAAACTCCGGCAAGTGCCGAACATTCTCCCCCCGGGTTGAAGGCTCGGCTTCTAAATCAAATCCACTAGAAGAGAGTCGGCCGCTAGTCAAGCTACAGTTCGTTCGTTGGCGGTTTCCTGTTTCGTATGCGTCCAGTTGAGCAAGCTTCTGGTCGTTATCGTCTGCCGTTGGTTAGGAGCGGTGGTGCGGATAGTAGTTCTCGGCTACACACCTGGGTCCCAAACCAAGCGGGCCTTGGTGTTGGTGCTATTGGAGACAGCCTTTCCGTGGTTGGCTACACGTTCACGGTCGGATCGTGTGACGCTAGCGTTGTACAGCTTGGTTCTGCTGTTGTACGTCAACATCTCATTGCTTGGCTTCTTTGCTGAGTCCCCTTGGATGGTTGTGGCAGTGCAGACTGGCACTGTGCTGCTTGGGATTGATCGGTCCTCGACGTTCAATTCGTCGGCTTCGGCTGAATGCAGCGAGCGTACTTCCTCGCCCTTCACTACCTGGTTTGGTGTGATGTGGGGATCTTCGTCGACCAGTCCAGCTATCTCCGGCCTTGGAACAGCTTGTGTCGATCCGGACTCAGCGTCTTCTCGTTCTTGCTCGGCTGGTAGCAGTGAACCAAGTTCCACTGGCTGACACCAGCCAACGTCGAGGTCGCCGTGTTTCCGCTCTTCTGACCGCAGCGTAAGAGTTACGCCCAAATCGCCGGACACGGTGACGTCACCTCGAACTCTTGCCGAGGCTTTGTGTCGAACCACTTCAGGTTCGGCGGGTGGTTCTATCCCGTGATGCATTGCAGGGGGTTTCTCCGGTTGGTGGGATCTGTCTGGCATGCTGTTGGCATCTGCTACAGGTGGATCGTCTGTTTCAAGTTTTCCGGTACTCACTGGTGGTTGGTGCTGGCACTGCTGAGGAACAGTGGCCTGAACGGGTTGGGAAGGCAGTGCGCTACTGAAGGCTACGATCTTGAGGTTGGCTCCTTGGAGTAGCCCCTCAATCTCTGCGCATTCCAAATCGTGGGCGTCTCGTTCATCGGCAAAAAGATCACTCTCCTCAACATCTCGCAGCACTTGATCCAACTCACTGTAGTAGGCCGTAATGTTCTTCGCGAACACCCTGATCTCCGGGATGGATGGCAGTTGGTTTCCTTCGGTGGTCATTCTGGAATGAAGGAGCCCGATCTTCATCTTGATCTGGCGTCGCTTGTTGGCCAAGCGCTTCACCGATCTCGGTTGTCCGGCTGGGTTCATCTTCACTATTGGGCTGATCAAGCCTCTAGGGAATCGGTTGCTCCGCCGAGTTCGCACTCGTGGCGACACAGCAGCGACAGCGTTCGGTCACGGGATTCTTCAGAATTCACTCTGCTGGCTCTTGCAGCAGGTTCGTTCACTTTTTCTTTGGGATGCGCTTGCCTCAAGAACACTTTTTTCTGGTCGGGGTGCCTCGTCGCAGCCAACCTTCCGGAACCTTCCTGCTGACGCTTGCAGCAGGCTCTGTCCGTCGGTGCTGTGGCCTCGACGCAGCTGGATCTGGAACCTTCCCCGCTTACGCTTGCAGCAGGCCACGTTCCACTTTTTCCTTCGTGTGCAGCTAGAGCAACCGCCAAATCCGCAGCGGTACTGCGAACTGGAATTTTCCACGCATGGGAACACAAAATGGCGTCGCTTCGCTCACTGCACACAGGCACAGATTCACGCAGACATCTTCACTTTTTGCGGTCTCTTGCCGCCACTTTTTCCGCCGTTCTTAGGCCACGGAGTCGCCTTCTCAAACTGTCACTTCCGGTCTCGGTTTGGCACTTTATCTGCGGCAAGATGGCGGCGCTTGTTGAGGATACAACCCTGTCGTCTAGGTGTACCGAATAGTGCGCCTCCACTGTACACAGGAAGTGTACCGCGAGAGAGAGAGAGAGAGCTGTGACCGAGCTGTCACTGCAAAACAGCCATTACCATTTGTGATCGAGCAGAATAAACACGTGTGTGAAGTAAAACCGCGTTTTATTCCGTGTGTTCCGTTCCGCAAGAATCCGAAACCCACTTTAGGTTATCGGCCCGGTCGTATTCCGAAAGTCTACGGGAATCGCGAGTGAGTCGGGTGAACGATGGCGGAATCCGGACAAGAGGAGCGTTTCTTCGTTCCACTGCTCGATGGGACGAATTTCAATGCGTGGAAATACCGGATGCTGGTGTTCTTGGAGGAGCACGAATTACTGGAATGCATTGAGAAGGAGGTCGAAGAAATGGTCGAGCTGGTAGTGAAGGACGAAGACACGGCGCAAGAGAAAGCGCAAAAGCAGGTCAAGATTGACCGGCGGCGGAAGATGGACCGCAAGTGCAAGTCGAAGTTGGTCTCCCGGATCAACGACGACCAGCTGGAACACATCCAGGACGAGAAGACGCCCAAGCTGATCTGGGAGAAGCTGCACCGTGTTTTCTTGCGCGAAAGTGTTGCCAGGCGGATGCACTTGCAACGGCAGTTGCACTCGATGAAGTTCGACGGCGGCAGCCTGCAGTCTCATTTCCTCCGTTTCGATCGGCTTCTTCGGCAGCTCCGGGCGACTGGGGCGAAGGTGGACGAGCTGGACGCTGTGTGCAGTTTGTTCCTGACGTTTGGCACGGCATTTTCCATGGTGATCACGACGCTCGAATCGATGAAGCCGGAAAATTTGAGCTTGGAGTATGCGAAATGCCGGCTGCTCGACGAGGAGGTGAAACAAAAGGAGATAGGTATCGAATCGGTGCCTGCTGGAACGTCATCGAATCGTGACGTCGCTGCTTTTTCTGGATCGGCGAAAACAAAGAAGAAGCTGCAGTGCTGGGCGTGCAAGCAGGAGGGGCACAAGGCCGACGCTTGCCCGTCGAAGAAGGAGAGTGATCGAAAGAAGAAGAAGAAAAGTGACAACAAGCCCAAGGCACACTTGGCGGAAGAAAGTGGTGGCGTTTGCTTTGTCGGTGTGGGAAGTGGAGACGGTTTGCGAAGAGTGGATTGGTTCATCGACTCTGGTTGTTCCGATCACATAGTGAACGACAAATCGCTGTTCGAATCGTTGAGTCCCCTGAAGTGTCCGATTGAGATAGCCATCGCGAAGGACGGTGAGTCGATCAAGGCCGAGTTTTCTGGAACGGTCAAGTTGTTTGCTGATGTCGGTGAAAAGTTGATCGATTGTACCGTGAAGAATGTGCTGTATGTCCCGGACTTGCGTTGCAATCTATTTTCTGTGATGCGGGTTGACGACGTGGGCATGGAAGTGTCCTACGGAAACGGGAAAGTGGTGATACAGCACGGGCAGAGAATCGTCGCGAGTGGTTCCCGCTGCGGAAAAGTGTACCGACTGAACTTGTTCAGAGCTACGCCGGGGAACAGTGAATCTCTGCTGACGTGTGGTCGCATACCGAAAAGTCTGGAACTGTGGCACCGTCGATTTGGGCATCTCAATCCGAAGAGTTTGGTGAAGTTGATTCGGGACGACATGGTGGTTGGACTGAACCAGAGTGTGAGCGACAAGGACAAGGACATTGTCGTGTGCGAGTCCTGTGTGATCGGAAAGCAAACCCG